>NC_092268.1:8926965-8931965 GCF_036320965.1 Panulirus ornatus
CTATACGGTCGTTAAATAATTTTTTTTTTTTGTCTCTAATGTGTTGAAATTGGTGTATGTTTACTTCTTGATATTTAGTTTGGACAAGAAGTTTTAATAGGTTTTCCTCCTGATTTTTTTTTTGTTTTTGTTTATAGGGGAAGATCAATTTTAAGTTTCAGAATCTCCTCATTAAATTTTTCATTCTTTCCTCATTAAATTTGTCTTTCCTCTTTAAATTTTTCAGTTTCCTTATTAGATTTGTCTCCATTAAACTTTTTGTCATTAAATTTTTCTTTCCTCATTAAATTTCCTCATTAAATTTCGTTCCTTGTTAAATTTGTCTTTCCTTATTTAATTTTTCAATCTTTCCTCATTCAATTTTTCAATATTTCCTCATTCACTTTGTCTTTCCTCATTAATTTTGTCTTTCCTTATTCATTTTGTCTTTCCTCATTCACTTTGTCTTTCCTCATTCACTTTGTCTTTCCTCATTCCTTTGTCTTTCCTCATTCACTTTGTCTTTCCTCATTCACTTTGTCTTTCCTCATTCAATTTGTCTTTCCTCATTCACTTTGTCTTTCCTCATTCACTTTGTCTTTCCTCATTCACTTTGTCTTTCCTCATTCAATTTGTCTTTCCTTATTCACTTTGTCTTTCCTCATTCACTTTGTCTTTCCTCATTCACTTTGTCTTTCCTCATTCACTTTGTCTTTCCTCATTCACTTTGTCTTTCCTCATTCAATTTGTCTTTCCTCATTCACTTTGTCTTTCCTCATTCACTTTGTCTTTCCTCATTCAATTTGTCTTTCCTTATTCACTTTGTCTTTCCTCATTCACTTTGTCTTTCCTCATTCACTTTGTCTTTCCTCATTCAATTTGTCTTTCCTTATTCACTTTGTCTTTCCTCATTCACTTTGTCTTTCCTCATTCACTTTGTCTTTCCTCATTCACTTTGTCTTTCCTCATTCACTTTGTCTTTCCTCATTCACTTTGTCTTTCCTCATTCACTTTGTCTTTCCTCATTCACTTTGTCTTAGTAGAATATTCTCAAATCCCGACCCTAGGTTGGAGGGTTGGCACCAGACCCTCGAAGTCGTATATGTCAAAACTCAAAAGTGATATTACACTCAAGTGAACAAATATGGTCTTGCTAATATATGGAATGTGGGGAAGGATCATTTCCCCCCCCGTGCTGGCAGTGGTCGTCGGCCCACAGTCAATCCAGCTGTTCATCCATCCATCGGGGAAGGATCATTTCCCGCCGTGCTGGCGGTGGTCGTCTCGGCCCACAGTCAATCCAGCTGTTCATCGGCCTTTAGGGTTGGTCGTTAGAATGGGAACTTGGCTTAGGGTAGGATTTTATATATATATATATATATATAATATATATATATATATATATATATATATATAATATATATTATATATATATATATATATATATATATATATATATATATTATTATAATATTATATATATATGATATAAAATATAATATATATTTATGTATATTTTTGTATGTATATCGCTGTTTCCAGCGTCAGTGAGGTAGCGCCAGGAAACACGAAAAATGGCCCATCCACTCGCACATACACAAACACTGTACACAAGGGGTTGTGCTCAAGGGTCGTACTGTCGTGCTCAAGGGTCGTACCGTCGTGCTCAAGGGTCGTACCGTCGTGTGCCAGGGTCGTACCGTCGTGTCTCAAGGGCGTACCGTCGTGTTCAAGGGTCGTACCGTCGTGCTCAAGGGTCGTACCGTCGTGTGCTCAAGGGTCGTACCGTCGTGTGCTCAAGGGTCGTACCGTCGTGTTCAAGGGGTCGTACCGTCGTGCTCAAGGGTCGTACCGTCGTGTGCTCAAGGGTCGTACCGTCGTGTGCTCAAGGGTCGTACCGTCGTGTTCAATGGGTCGTACCGTCGTGCTCAAGGGTCGTACCGTCGTGTTCAAGGGTCGTACCGTCGTGTTCAAGGGTCGTACCGTCGTGTGCTCAAGGGTCGTACCGTCGTGTGCTCAAGGGGCGTACCGTCGTGTTCAAGGGTCGTACCGTCGTGCTCAAGGGTCGTACCGTCGTGTGCTCAAGGGTCGTACCGTCGTGTGCTCAAGGGTCGTACCGTCGTGTTCAAGGGGTCGTACCGTCGTGCTCAAGGGTCGTACCGTCGTGTTCAAGGGTCGTACCGTCGTGTTCAAGGGTCGTACCGTCGTGCTCAAAGGTCGTACCGTCGTGTGCTCAAGGGTCGTACCGTCGTGTTCAAGGGTCGTACCGTCGTGCTCAAGGTCGTACCGTCGTGTGCTCAAGGGTCGTACCGTCGTGTTCAAGGGTCGTACCGTCGTGCTCAAGGGTCGTACCGTCGTGTGCTCAAGGGGTCGTACCGTCGTGTGCTCAAGGGTCGTACCGTCGTGTGCTCAAGGGTCGTACCGTCGTGTGCTCAAGGGTCGTACCGTCGTGTGCTCAAGGGTCGTACCCATGTGTCTGTAAGGCTCATTTCGCCACCAGTTATTTGCATGTATTTTCATTGGCCTGCCGTGGAAACCCACCCACCCTGACCCACCATTCCTCACCCTGCTGAACGCACCCACCCACCTTCCTGCCCACCATTCCTCACCTGCTGAACCCACCCACCCACCCTTCCCTGACCCACATTCTCACCGCTGTGCTCACCACCTCCCTACCCCTTTCTCAACCGGTCCACCACTCCCTGACCCACCATTTCTACCCTCTGTGCCACCCACTCCTACCACAGTTCTCACCCTGCTGTCCGCCCACCACCCTTCCTACCCCATTCTCACTGTAAGCCTCCACTTCTGCCACCATTATACTGCTGTCCACTCTTACATTTGCACCTGCGTGCACCCACCCACCCTGACCCACCATTCCTCACCCTGCTGAACCCACCCACCCACCCTTCCCTGACCCACCATTCCTCACCCTGCTGAACCCACCCACCCACCCTTCCCTGACCCACCATTCCTCACCCTGCTGTGCCCACCCACCTTCCCTGACCCACCATTTCTCACCCTGCTGTGCCCACCCACCCTCCCTGACCCACCATTTCTCACCCTGCTGTGCCCACCCACCCTCCCTGACCCACCATTCCTCACCCTGCTGAACCCACCCTGGCCCACTCGTTCACAGCTACCTACCCTATCTTACCCACCTGTCCTGCCTCACCCACCGTCTCCTACCCCAGTCTTACCCACCCATTCCTCCCCCACGCCCCACCCACCTTCCCTTATCTTCACCCCCCAACCCACCCCCCCACTGACCACGTGGCGACGCCCGGCGCCGAGCGCTGACACCCCCCCACCCCCCACCCCCCACCACCCCCAACACCGCCATTTTGGGTGAGGCCCGATATACGAACCCCCCACGACCAGCCTTACCCACCATGGGGCACCCACGACCAGCCTTACCCACCATGGGGCACCCAAGACCTGCCTTACCCACCATGGGCACCCAAGACCAGCCTCACCCACCATGGGGCACCCAAGACCGCCTTACCCACCATGGGGCACCCAAGACCAGCCTTACCCACCATGGGGCACCCAGACCTGCCTTACCCACCATGGGGCACCCACGACCAGCCTTACCCACCATGGGGCACCCAAGACCTGCCTTACCCACCATGGGCACCCACGACCTGCCTTACCCACCATGGGGCACCCAAGACCGCCTACCCACCATGGGGCACCCGACCTCCTTACCCACCATGGGCACCCACGACCTGCCTTACCCACCATGGGCACCCACGACAGCTTACCCACCATGGGCACCCAGACCGCTTACCCACCATGGGGCACCCAAGACCAGCCTTACCCACCATGGGGCACCCACGACCAGCCTTACCCACCATGGGGCACCCACGACCAGCCTTACCCACCATGGGGCACCCACGACCAGCCTCACCCACCATGGGGCACCCAACGACCTAGCCTTACCCACCATGGGCACCCAGACCGCCTTACCCACCATGGGGCACCCAAACCTGCCTACCCACCATGGGGCACCCACGACCTGCCTTACCCACCATGGGGCACCCAAGACCTGCCTTACCCACCATGGGGCACCCACGACCAGCCTTACCCACCATGGGGCACCCACGACCTGCCTTCACCCACCATGGGGCACCCAAGACCTGCCTTACCCACCATGGGGCACCCACGACCAGCCTTACCCACCATGGGGCACCCAAGACCAGCCTTACCCACCATGGGGCACCCAAGACCTGCCTTACCCACCATGGGGCACCCAAGACCTGCCTTACCCACCATGGGGCACCCACGACCTGCCTTACCCACCATGGGGCACCCACGACCTGCCTTACCCACCATGGGGCACCCAAGACCTGCCTTACCCACCATGGGGCAACCAAGACCAGCCTTACCCACCATGGGGCACCCAAGACCAGCCTTACCCACCATGGGGCCACCCAAGACCAGCCTACCCACCATGGGCACCCAAGACCTGCCTTACCCACCATGGGGCACCCAAGACCTGCCTTACCCACCATGGGGCACCCAAGACCTGCTTACCCACCATGGGGCACCCAAGACCAGCCTTACCCACCATGGGCACCCAAGACCAGCCTTACCCACCATGGGGCACCCAAGACCTGCCTTACCCACCATGGGGCACCCAAGACCAGCCTTACCCACCATGGGGCACCCAAGACCAGCCTTACCCACCATGGGGCACCCAAGACCTGCCTTACCCACCATGGGGCACCCAAGACCAGCCTTACCCACCATGGGGCACCCAAGACCTGCCTTACCCACCATGGGGCACCCAAGACCAGCCTTACCCACCATGGGGCACCCACGACCAGCCTTACCCACCATGGGGCACCCAAGACCAGCCTTACCCACCATGGGGCACCCAAGACCTGCCTTACCCACCATGGGGCACCCAAGACCAGCCTTACCCACCATGGGGCACCCAAGACCTGCCTTACCCACCATGGGGCACCCAAGACCAGCCTTACCCACCATGGGGCACCCACAGACCTGCCTTACCCACC
>NC_092268.1:8941965-8946965 GCF_036320965.1 Panulirus ornatus
AGAGACACAGACGGATATAGACGAACAGAAAACGAGAATGACACAGACAGACAGACTGACGGAGATGGCTCATCCAGCGGTGAGAAACAGAGACACAGACAGACATAGACGAACAGAAAACGAGAGTGACACAGACAGACAGACATAGACGAACAGAAAACGAGAGTGACACAGACAGACGACATAGACGAACAGAAAACGAGAGTGACACAGACAGACAGACAGTGTGAACTTAAAGCTGTTAAAATACAGACATAGATAAATATGGTTCAGTTAATAATATTGTATGGCATTGTTCTTGTTTACCTGTAAGTTATTGTAAATCTGTAAATTACTCGTAGTCTGAGACGAGTGTAAGTTTGTAAATCGTCTGTAAGTTATTCGTGAGTTATGTGTAAGTTAGGTTGTAAATCATCTGTAAATTATTGTTGATTATGTCTCATGTGTTAAGACGGGTTGTAAATCATCTGTAAATCATTACTGACTATGTCTCATGTGTTAAGACAGCTTGTAAATCATCTGTAAATTATTTTGTGTAAAACAGCTTGTAAATCATCTGTAAATTATTTTGTGTAAAACAGCTTGTAAATCATCTGTAAATTATTTTGTGTAAAACAGCTTGTAAATCATCTGTAAATTAGTATTGATTATGTCTCGTGTGTTAAGACAGCTTGTAAATCATTTGTAAATCATTATTGATTATGTCTCGTGTGTTAAGACAAATTGTAAATCATCTATAGATTATTTTGTGTAAAACAGCTTGTAAATCATCTGTAAATTAGTATTGATTATGTCTCGTGTGTTAAGACAAATTTAAATCATCTATAGATTATTTTGTGTAAAACAGCTTGTAAATCATCTGTAAATTAGTATTGATTATGTCTCATGTGTTAAGACAGGTTGTAAATCATTATTGATTATGTCTCATGTGTTAAGACGGGTCGTAAATCATTGTAAATGATTCTGAGTTCCCTGGAGTCACGTTTAAATTAACTTCTTGTAAGTGATTCTTGAAGTTACTGAGTCGCTGGATCATTACTTGTGACCTGTGAGTTACAGACAGTTACTCACTTCCAGTGCCTCACCTGTAACTTACAGTGAGCTTAACCCGTGAGTTACAGTTTTTTTTCCCAGAGTTACAGTCAGTTACCCGTGAGTTACAGTCACTTTCCCAGAGTTACAGTCAGTTACTCGTGAGTTACAGTCACTTTCCCAGAGTTACAGTCAGTTACCCGTGAGTTACAGTCACTTTCCCAGAGTTACAGTCAGTTACCCGTGAGTTACAGTCACTTTCCCCAAGCTACAGTCAGTTACTCGTGAGTTACAGCCACTTTCCCCAAGTTTCAGTCAGTTACCCTTGAGTTACAGCCACTTTCCCCGAGTTACAGTCAGTTACCCGTGAGTTACAGCCACTTTCCCCAAGTTAACAGTCAGTTACCCCGTTAGTTACAGTGTCTTTACCCGAGTTACAGTCACTTTTCCTTGAGTTACAGGTGGTTTCCCATGTGACTTGAAGTCACTCTCCCTGAATAACAGGTGGTTTTCTGTGAGTTACAGTAACGTGCCGTGAGTTACAGGTGGTTTCCTATGAGTTACAGTAACGTGCCGTGAGTTACAGGTGGTTTCCTATGAGTTACAGTAACGTGCCGTGAGTTACAGGTGGTTTCCTATGAGTTACAGTAACGTGTCGTGAGTTACAGGTGGTTTCCTATGAGTTACAGTAACGTGTCGTGAGTTACAGGTGGTTTCCTATGAGTTACAGTAACGTGCCGTGAGTTACAGGTTGTTTCCTATGAGTTACAGTTACGTGTCGTGAGTTACAGGTGGTTTCCTATGAGTTACAGTAACGTGCCGTGAGTTACAGGTTGTTTCCTATGAGTTACAGTAACGTGTCGTGAGTTACAGGTGGTTTCCTATGAGTTACAGTAACGTGCCGTGAGTTACAGGCACTTAGTTACCTGTATGTTGCAGTTCCCTGACCTGTGAGGTACCATTAGAACAGCTGTGTGTGTGAGTTACAGTCTGTTCCTGTAAGCTGTAATGAGTGTCCACCTGTTGATTGTTTCACGTTAATTAGTCTTAATTACAGGTGATTAGCTGAGGCTGAGTCATTAGCCAAGGTGTGTCACCTCTCCTCGTTAGCTGGTGACAGCTAATTACCTGTGTAATTAGCCCATCATGAGTGTCCACCTGTGGTTTGTTTCACGTTAATTAGTCTTAATTACAAGTGATTAGCTGAGGCTGAGTCATTAGCCAAGGTGTGTCACCTCCTCGTTAGCTGGTGACAGCTAATTACCTGTGTAATTAGCCCATCAGAAATCTTGTTTCACCGATTATGTTAAATGGCAAGATTTGTTATCTTCATTTATCTCAGTTATATTTAGTGCTGGTCAGCTGTTTCAGTTATTCTCTGTATAATTTATCATAATTGGCTGTTTATATACGTATGTTTTCGTTAATGACTGTATGATCGTTTTTAATTACTTTATAAATCATGGTTGTTAATTGCTATCAAAATTACTTACTTTGTTGTGGCCGGTCGGATAAAGTAATTATATGCAGTGGCTCATCATTTATCTGCAAATTATCCATTAGTTATTCAATTACGTCTAAATGGAGAGGGTAATTAGGGCTTATCCCTTGCCTAGTTAAAGAGTCCAGCTTACCAGCGCTAATTAATGGTGCTCAATGTAATTTGTACATGTTTGATACCAGTTGATGAGGTTAATTACCTTTTGCCATAAGTTACCAGTTCATTTAATGTGTCCAGGTTGACTTGTGTCAAATGTAATTTGCTCAAAGGTAAGTTAATTAGTCGCAAGTTCTACCATTCTTGCCAGTTTGTGAATAGTTATTTTGATGGTAATTTGTGCGGGAAGTAATCGGAAGGTAATCGAAAAGTAATCGGAAGGTAACTTAAGATAATCAGAATATAATCTTAAGGTAACCAGAAGGTGTATCGGAGGTAATTGGAAAGTAATCGAAAGGTAACTAAAATAATCAGAATGTGATTGAAAATAATCTGAAAGTAACCAGAAGGTATTTCGAAGGTAATTGGAAAGTAATCGAAAGGTAACTAAAATAATCAGAATGTGATTGAAAATAATCTTAAAGTAACCAGAAGGTATTTCGAAGGTAATTGGAAAGTAATCGAAAGGTAACTAAAATAATCAGAATGTGATTAAAAATAATCTTAAATGTAACCAGAAGGTAATTCGAAGGTAACTGGAAAATAATTTGAAGGTAATCACCTCAGTACTGAAGATTGTTTTACCAACGGGCGAGAGAGAGAGAGAGAAGAGAGAGAGAGAGAGAGAGAGAGAGACATGACAGGTCTGTGGGCCAAGGTAATTAGACGAGGGAGAGCGCTAATTAGTCCCCAATTTACGCCTGGTTTGATCAGACTATGACGTCAGCCATCTGCCCCATTAGCTCGACCATGCATTTGAGGGAGGTAGTTACAGGGTGTGTGTGGGGGGGAGGGGTGGTTGTGGGGCTTGTATATATATATATATATAATATATATATAATATATATATATATATATATATATATTATATATATATATCCCCCTCCCCCCTTCAATGGGGGTTTTACCCACCCACTTCCCCTCCCTCCTCCCTCCCCCGATGAACAGCTGGGTTGACTGTGGGCCGGCCTGTGGCGCGACCCGGATTCGAACCCATGCATTCGACTCTGGGCGGGCCCCCCTGCCCCCCATGAATGCCCCATTTCTTCACCACCCTCCCCCACCCCCTCTCCTCCTCTCCCTCCCTCGTCACATCTCCCTAATGATCGTCTCCCTAGTTCCCAACGACCCGTGTTCTAACAGTCGACTGGACGAGTCGTGGACCATCGAATTGGGTCGTTTGGGTCGGCCATCCGTCGTCAATTGCCACTGGGGTCGCTTGTATAGATTGTTAGTCTCAAACCACTACAATCACAAACGCAAAATATGGCTTAAAGTAATCTTAAAATAATCTTAAAATAATCTCTAACATAATGCTTGAAGGTAATTCTTAAGCCAAAAAAGTAATTACCTTTTTTAACGTAATGCTTGAAGGTAATTCTTAAGCCAAAAAAGTAATTACCTTTTTTAACGTAATGCTTGAAGGTAATTCTTAAGCCAAAAAAGTAATTACCTTTTTTAACGTAATGCTTGAAGGTAATTCTTAAGCCAAAAAAGTAATTACCTTTTTTAACGTAATGCTTGAAGGTAATTCTTAAGCCAAAAAAGTAATTACTTTTTTAACGTAATGCTTGAAGGTAATTCTTAAGCCAAAAAAGTAATTACCTTTTTTAACGTAATGCTTGAAGGTAATTCTTAAGCCAAAAAAGTACCTTTTTATGTCTCAAAGCTATTGTTTACATTTCTTAAAAAAGTAATTTTTTGTCTGGATTATATGTTTTCTATTTATTGTTTTCGTATGATTACAAACATCCTGAACCATTAATTTTTTTCTGCTTAATTTTCGAAGGTTTTTGATTGGATAACATTCTCTTAAAAGTTCTATATAACATATAACATATGTTAAATGTTCTTTTTAACATTTATGTTTCATAATTCGTCTTGAAATGAAACCCATTGGTCGGTTCGCACATATGTATTTCCTGAAGAATGGAACCATGGAAGCGGAAGTGAATCATAGGGTGGGGAAGGGGGCGAAAGTTCTGGGAGCCTTGAAGAATGTGTGGAAGTAGAAAGCATTATTTCGGAAAGCAAAAATGGGTATGTTTGAAGGAATAGTGGTTCCAACAATGTTGTATGGTTGCGAGGCGTGGACTATGGATAGAGTGGTGCGCAGGAGGATGGATGTGCTGGAAATGAGATGTTTGAGGACAATGTGTGGTGTGAGGTGGTTTGATCGAGTAAGTAACGTAAGGGTAAGAGAGATGTGTGGAAATAAAAAGAGCGTGGTTGAGAGAGCAGAAGAGGGTGTTTTGAAATGGTTTGGGCACATGGAGAGAATGAGTGAGGAAAGATTGACCAAGAGGATATA
>NC_092268.1:8954465-8956965 GCF_036320965.1 Panulirus ornatus
CACCCACCACTATATAGATGGGGAGACAGGACAGTACAGCAGAAGGCTTCCTCCTCCCCACCCACCACTATATAGATGGGGAGACTCCTCCCCACCCACCACTATATAGATGGGGAGACAGGACAGTACAGCAGAAGGCTTCCTCCTCCCCACCCACCACTATATAGATGGGGAGACAAGACAGTACAGCAGAAGGCTTCCTCCTCCCCACCCACCACTATATAGATGGGGAGACAAGACAGTACAGCAGAAGGCTTCCTCCTCCCCACCCACCACTATATAGATGGGGAGACAAGACAGTACAGCAGAAGGCTTCCTCCTCCCCACCCACCACTATATAGATGGGGAGACAAGACAGTACAGCAGAAGGCTTCCTCCTCCCCACCCACCACTATATAGATGGGGAGACAAGACAGTACAGCAGAAGGCTTCCTCCTCCCCACCCACCACTATATAGATGGGGAGACAAGACAGTACAGCAGAAGGCTTCCTCCTCCCCACCCACCACTATATAGATGGGGAGACAAGACAGTACAGCAGAAGGCTCCTCCCCCCCACCCACCACTATATAGATGGGAGACAAGACAGTACAGCAGAAGGCTTCCTCCCCACCACCACCACTATATAGATGGGGAGACAAGACAGTACAGCAGAAGGCTTCCTCCCCCCACCCACCACTATATAGATGGGGAGACAAGACAGTACAGCAGAAGGCTTCCTCCTCCCCACCCACCACTATATAGATGGGGAGACAAGACAGTACAGCAGAAGGCTCCTCCTCCCACCCACCACTATATAGATGGGGAGACAAGACAGTACAGCAGAAGGCTCCTCCCCACCCACCCACCACTATATAGATGGGGAGACAAGACAGTACAGCAGAAGGCTTCCTCCTCCCCACCCACCACTATATAGATGGGGAGACAAGACAGTACAGCAGAAGGCTTCCTCCTCCCCACCCACCACTATATAGATGGGGAGACAAGACAGTACAGCAGAAGGCTTCCTCCTCCCCACCCACCACTATATAGATGGGGAGACAAGACAGTACAGCAGAAGGCTTCCTCCTCCCCACCCACCACTATATAGATGGGGAGACAAGACAGTACAGCAGAAGGCTTCCTCCTCCCCACCCACCACTATATAGATGGGGAGACAAGACAGTACAGCAGAAGGCTTCCTCCACCCACCCACCACTATATAGATGGGGAGACAAGACAGTACAGCAGAAGGCTTCCTCCTCCCCACCCACCACTATATAGATGGGGAGACAAGACAGTACAGCAGAAGGCTTCCTCCTCCCCACCCACCACTATATAGATGGGGAGACAAGACAGTACAGCAGAAGGCTTCCTCCTCCCCACCCACCACTAATAGATGGGGAGACAAGACAGTACAGCAGAAGGCTTCCTCCTCCCCACCCACCACTATATAGATGGGGAGACAAGACAGTACAGCAGAAGGACTCCTCCCCCACCACCACTATATAGATGGGGAGACAAGACAGTACAGCAGAAGGCTTCCTCCCCACCCACCACTATATAGATGGGGAGACAAGACAGTACAGCAGAAGGCTTCCTCCTCCCCACCCACCACTATATAGATGGGGAGACAAGACAGTACAGCAGAAGGCTTCCTCCTCCCCACCCACCACTATATAGATGGGGAGACAAGACAGTACAGCAGAAGGCTTCCTCCTCCCCACCCACCACTATATAGATGGGGAGACAAGACAGTACAGCAGAAGGCTTCCTCCTCCCCCACCACCACTATATAGATGGGGAGACAAGACAGTACAGCAGAAGGCTTCCTCCTCCCCACCCACCACTATATAGATGGGGAGACAAGACAGTACAGCAGAAGGTTTCCTCCCCACCCACCACTATATAGATGGGGAGACAAGACAGTACAGCAGAAGGCTTCCTCCCCACCCACCACTATATAGATGGGGAGACAAGACAGTACAGCAGAAGGCTTCCTCCCCACCCACCACTATATAGATGGGGAGACAAGACAGTACAGCAGAAGGCTTCCTCCTCCCCACCCACCACTATATAGATGGGAGACAAGACAGTACAGCAGAAGGCTTCCTCCTCCCCACCCACCACTATATAGATGGGGAGACAAGACAGTACAGCAGAAGGCTTCCTCCTCCCCACCCACCACTATATAGATGGGGAGACAAGACAGTACAGCAGAAGGCTTCCTCCTCCCCACCCACCACTATATAGATGGGGAGACAAGACAGTACAGCAGAAGGCTTCCTCCCCACCCACCACTATATAGATGGGGAGACAAGACAGTACAGCAGAAGGCTCCTCCCCACCCACCACTATATAGATGGGGAGACAAGACAGTACAGCAGAAGGCTCCTCCCCACCCACCACTATATAGATGGGGAGACAAGACAGTACAGCAGAAGGCTTCCTCCTCCCACCCACCACTATATAGATGGGGAGACAAGACAGTACAGCAGAAGGCTTCCTCCTCCCCACCCACC
>NC_092268.1:8964465-8966965 GCF_036320965.1 Panulirus ornatus
TACGATACTTTGAGCACGACGGTACGATCCTTTGAGGCACGACGGTACGATACTTTGAGCAGACGGTCGATCTGAGCACGCGGTACGATCCTTTGAGACACGACGGTACGATCCTTTGAGACACGACGGTACGATCCTTTGAGGCACGACGGTACGATACTCTGAGGCACGACGGTACGATCCTTTGAGGCACGACGGTACGATCCTTGAGCACGACGGTACGACCCTTGAGCACGACGGTACGATCCTTGAGCACGACGGTACGACCCTTTGAGGCACGACGGTACGATCCTTGAGCACGACGGTACAGTCGTGCCCAAGGATCGTACCGTCGTGCTCAAGAATCGTACCGTCGTGCCCAAGGGTCGTACCGTCGTGTGTTCAAGGGTCGTACCGTCGTGTGTTCAAGGATCGTACCGTCGTGCCCAAGGGTCGTACCGTCGTGTGTTCAAGGATCGTACCGTCGTGTGGCTCAAGGGTCGTACCGTCGTGTGTTCAAGGATCGTACCGTCGTGCCCAAGGGTCGTACCGTCGTGTGCTCAAGGGTCGTACCGTCGTGTGTTCAAGGGTCGTACCGTCGTGTGCTCAAGGGTCGTACCGTCGTGTGCTCAAGGGTCGTACCGTCGTGCTCAAGGGTCGTACCGTCGTGCCTCAAAGGGTCGTACCGTCGTGTGTTCAAGGGTCGTACCGTCGTGTGCTCAAGGGTCGTACCGTCGTGCTCAAGGGTCGTACCGTCGTGTGCTCAAGGGTCGTACCGTCGTGTGCTCAAGGGTCGTACCGTCGTGTGTTCAAGGGTCGTACCGTCGTGCTCAAGGGTTGTACCGTCGTGTGTTCAAGGGTCGTACCGTCGTGTGCTCAAGGGTCGTACCGTCGTGTGCTCAAGGGTCGTACCGTCGTGGTTCAAGGGTCGTACCGTCGTGTGCTCAAGGGGGTCGTACTGTCGTACTCAATAACTTTACAATAATTAAATTGAAACAAATTAATGACAAAAAAAAATTAAAAAATAAATAATTTACAGAAAAATTTATGCCCGAAAATGGAATTTTTACAGTAATTATGATAAATAATTTATATGTTAATCAGTTTATCGTAACTGTAACGGAGTAGCGATGGTAATGTTAACCATTTATGATAACTTAAGGTAATCGAGTCATTCTGGAATTACCTCAGTTATGATTACATTCAACTGGCAGATTACATTAGATTGATATATAGTCCGGTTGACTTTGACAATACCACTTATGATTACTTAAGGTAATCGGGTCATTCTGGAATTACCTCAGTTATGATTACATTCAACTGGCAGATTACATTAGATTGATATATAGTCCGGTTGACTTTGACAATACCACTTATGATTACTTAAGGTAATCGGGTCATTCTGGAATTACCTCAGTTATAATTACATTCAACTGGCAGATTACATTAGATTGATATATAGTCCGGTTGACTTTGACAATACCACTTATGATTACTTAAGGTAATCGAGTCATTCTGGAATTACCTCAGTTATGATTACATTCAACTGGCAGATTATATTAGATTGATATATAGTCCGGTTGACTTTGACAATACCACTTATGATTACTTAAGGTAATCGAGTCATTCTGGAATTACCTCAGTTATGATTACATTCAACTGGCAGATTATATTAGATTGTATAGTTTGTTGACTTTGAGAATACCACTTATGATTACTTAAGGTAATCGATCATTCTGTACTAATCTCAGTTATGATTACATTCAACTGGCAGATTATATTAGATTGTATATCAATCTAATGTAATCTGCCGGTTAAATTTGAGAAGTGACCTTTTTTTTGGAACGTAATAGCAGTGATGTTGAACCGACTTTTAGAAAATGTAATTCATGGGTAATCACGATTGTTGGTAATTTCACTCGCAGATTACATTAGATATGTCGATGTAACTCGCAGATTACATTAGATAAGGTGATCCAACTCGCAGGTTACATTAGATATGCGATTTAACTTGCTGATTACATTATATATATGGTAATTTAGATTACATTAGATATAGTAATTCAACTCAGATTACATCAGATATGGTATTTCAACTCGCAGATTACATCAGGTAAAGTAATTCAACTCGCAGATTACATTAGATATGGTGATTCAACTCTCAGATTACATTATGTATGGTAATTCAACTCGCAGATTACATTAGCTATGGTGATTCAACTCGCAGATTACATTAGATATGGTGATTCAACTCTCAGATTACATTATGTATGGTAATTCAACTCGCAGATTACATTAGCTATGGTGATTCAACTCGCAGATTACATTATATATGGTAATTTGACTCGGAGATTACATTAGATATGGTATTCAACTCGCAGATTACATTAGAAATGGTAATTTGACTCGCAGATTACATTAGACGATGGATTATGTAAGGGAATTACATTAGTCGGGTAGATGTGAGAGTGATGTAATAATCTAATGCTAACCTACATTCTGTACATCTGCTAATGTAACT
>NC_092268.1:8971965-8976965 GCF_036320965.1 Panulirus ornatus
CCCCTCTCCTTCAGAGGGGCTGTGTGTGGGGGGGTCGGGGCTATACTGCTGTGGGGGCCCCCCCTTCCCATCTTCTTCAGGAGGGGCTGTGTGTGTGTGGGGGTCGGGCTATACTGGCTGTAGGGGCCCATCTCCTCAGGAGGGGCTGTGTGTGTGGGGGGTCGGGGCTATACTGGCTGTGGGGGGCCCCCCTTCCCCCCCATCTCCTTCAGGAGGGGGCTGTGTGTGTGGGGGGGTCGGGGCTATACTGGCTGTGGGGGGGGTGTGGGGGGGTCATTATGGTACGCCTACAGGAGGTGTGGTGTGTGTCCATCCCTCACCTCACACCCCCGTCCGTTGATAATGGACTCGCCCGTAATCCCACAGTTACTCTAACCCCTTACCTTACCCCCCCCGTCGCCCGTTGATAATGGACTCGCCCGTAATCCCACAGTTACTCTATACCCCCGTTAATGTGCGACTTTGGCCTCTATGGCCGGTGGTGGTGAGGCCCTAAAGAGAGAGGGTTACGCCCTTACTGTTTTTTTTTTAGTGTCTTGTACGTAAATCGATGTTTTACAAGAGTTGTAAAAAAACGTAAACAACAATGGGGAAATAGGGCCAGTATCGAGGGTAAGCATAGATGTTATGTTTTGTTTGTGTGTTTGTTTGTCCTTGGTCGCCGTCTCCCGCGTTTAGCGAGGTAGCGCCAGGAAACAGACGAAAGAATGGCCCAACCCCCCCCCCCATACACATGTATATACATACATGTCCACACACACACATATACATACCTATACATCTCAACGTATATATATATATATATATATATATATATATATATATATATATATAATATATATATATATATATATATATATATATTTTCTTTCAAACTATTCGCCATTTCCCGCATTAGCGAGGTAGCGTTAAGAACAGAGGACTGGGCGTTAGAGGGAAAATCCTCACCTGGCCCCCTTCTCTGTTCCTTTTGGAAAATTAAAAAAAAAAAAACGAGAGGGGAAGGTTTCGAGCCCCCCGCTCCCTCCCCTTTTAGTCGCCTTCTACGACACGCAGGGAATACGTGGCAAGTATTCTTAATCCCCTATATATATATATATATATATATATATATATATATATATATATAATATATATATATATGCGAATAAAGTGTATATGAACGCGCACCTTCATAGAATATACAAACCTCCAACAGGCAGGATCGAACCCGGGACCCTTGTGCAAGAGGCAGGCATGCTAACCGATAGGCTATGGGCCTGGCCTATCGGTTAGCATGCCTGCCTCTTGCACAGGGTCCCGGGTTCGATCCTGGCTGTTGGAGGTTTGTATATATAATATATATAATATATATATATATATATATATATATATATATATATATATATATTCCTATGAGTCCACGGGGGAAATAAAACACAATAAGTTGCCAAGTGCACTTTCGTGTCATAATCACATCATCAGGGGAGACACAAGAGAGAAATATAACAGTTACTTGATATACAACGAAGAGACGAAGCTAAGACGCCATTTCGTTGTATATCAACTGACTGGTTAAATATATTTCTCTCTTGTGTCTCCCCTGATGATGATGTGATTATGACACGAAAATGCACTTGGCAACTTATCCTGTTCCATTTCCTGAAGTGTGTGTGTGTGATTCATTCCCTCGGCAATTATTGTACTTGAAAACGAGTTAATTACATTTATATATTCATATGTTTGTGGGTAATTAAGCCAAGTGATTTTAGGAAAAAAAACATTAAAGATAGATTAATTAGGCTTAGATGTGAACCAGTATTCAATATCTTACAACAACATAACAAATATTCGTGTGCTAAATTAGCCTTTTAGATATTGATTTCAGATTGAGAGAGGCTACCATAACGAGCCGTAGTGTAATTAGGGTAGTTCGAAGGGGGGGTAGTTAATGGATTGGTGAGAGAGGGTATTTGAACGTAATTACAGAAGTGTTTAATGTGACTTAATGAAGTGTTAATTAGTCTGGAAGCGTGTATGAGGATAAGGGAGTTAACTACCCATTGCTTGTTTAGGGTTTCTTAAAAGGCCTACCAGCTAACAACCAGGGTCGTGAATAGCAAATAATCACTAAATGGTAATTGATCACCCCTATAAAAAAAATTAAATGTTTAAAATTTTTTCAAATTTAAAATAAAGTTTTCAAAAATTATTTTAAAAATCACACATCGACACTCCAGTGATAAATTTAAAAATAGTTTTTTTTAAGATTTATTTTAAAAATCACACATAGACACTCCAGTGATAAATTTAGAAATAGTTTTTTTTTAAATTTATTTTAAAAATAACACATAGCACTCCAGTGATAAATTTAAAAATAGTTTTTTTTAAGATTTATTTTAAAAATCACACATAGACACTCCAGTGATAAATTTAAAAATAGTTTTTTCTTAAATTTATTTTAAAAATCACACATCGACACTCCAGATAAATTTAAAAATAATTTTTTTAAATTTATTTTAAAAATCACACATCGACACTCCAGATAAATTTAAAAATAATTTTTTTAAAATTTATTTTAAAAATCACACATCGACACTCCAGTGATAGATTTAGAAATAAATTTGTTAAAATTTATTTTAAAAATCACACAAAACATGGACACTCCAGTGATGGGCCTTCCTGTGAAGAGCATTGGAGTCAGTTAGCAATAAATAACTTATTATTTCATTTATTTTTAGTGAACTGGATTTACCCTTTTGAAGTGAAGACTTTGATGCAACATTTTAGATCTTCAAAAGAATGTAATTTCACCAGACGATGTCAAATAATCCAAAGTAATTTTTTTAAGATGACATTAAATATTCTTCGTAAATATTACTTTATTACATTTGTAAACATAGAATGGAATTTAACACACACACACACACACACACACATACATGCATATACATACACATATATACATACATACATACACATACATACATACACATACATACATACATACATACATACATACATACATACATACATACATACATACACACACACACACACACACATACATGCATATACATACATACACATATGTACACATACACATACATACACATACACATATATACATACATACATACACATACATTCATACATACATACATACATACATACATACATACATACACACACACACACACACACACACACACACACATCCATGTACATACGTACATATACACATACATACATAAACATATACACATACATGCATATTCACTCACACATACATACACTGACTTATATTTCTCTCTTGTGTCTCCCCTGATGATGTGATTATGACACGAAAGTGCACTTGGCAACTTATCCTGTTTCATTTTCCCCCGTGGACTCATAGAACACACACACACACACACTGATGTGATCGTGGGTCATCATCGTAAGTACACCAACAACCAATTCAGTAATTACAGAAGACGAACGATAGACGGTTCGTCGTGATTAATAATACTAAAAGAAAACGGAATCCGGATTCATGGTTGGGCGCGAACGCGCCTCTCTTTTGTTTACCCCCTTGACGTCATCAGGATATCATCCCAAAATGAATATTCCAATTGGTTCAAAATTATGCCAGTTTTTTGGGAGAGAGAGAGAGAGAGAGAGAGAGAGAGAGAGAGAGAGAGAGGGGAGAGGGGGGGGGGGGGGAGGAGGAGGAGGGGGGGGGGGGAGAGAGAGGGGAAGAGAGAGGGGGGGGGGGGGGGGGAGGGAGGAGAGAGGAGGGGGGAGGGGGGAGAGAGAGAGAGAGAGAGGGGGGGGAGGAGAGAGAGGAGGGGGAGAGAAGAGAGGAGAGAGAGAGGAGGGGGGGGTGAGGAGGAGAGAGAGAGGGGAGGGGGGGAAGGGAGAGAGAGGAGGGAGAGGGAGGGGGGGGGGGAAGAGAGAGAGAGGAGGAGAGAGAGGAGAGGGGGGGGGGGAGGGAGAGAGAGAGAGAGATGAGAGAGGGAGGAGGAGAGGAGGAGAGAGAGAGGAGAGAGAGAGAGAGGAGGAGAGAGAGTGAGAGTAGAGAGAGCAGACTGAAGAGAGGTGGTAGGTAAGTGAAGTAAGTTATCAGTCACTCTGGTGTTGGTGTTAATAATAATCATTTGATGATAAGATCTTCACCAAATATTCCTCATAGCAAGCCAATCTTCGCCTCTGTGAGAATATTCAGTCTTCGCCCGCGAGAATATTCAGGTGAAATATTGCAGGATCAAAGGAACTGTGCAAGATGGATGTCTGTTGTCTTAAACGGGTGGGTTGTTGACGTCTGTTGTCTGTTGTCTTAACGGGAGGACTGAAGATGGATGTCTGTTGTCTTAACGGGAGGGCTGAAGATGGATGTCTGTTGTCTTAACGGGAGGACTGAAGATGGATGTCTGTTGTCTTAACGGGAGGACTGAAGATGGATGTCTGTTGTCTTAACGGGAGGGCTGAAGATGGATGTCTGTTGTCTTAACGGGAGGACTGAAGATGGATGTCTGTTGTCTTAACGGGAGGACTGAAGATGGATGTCTGTTGTCTTAACGGGAGGACTGAAGATGGATGTCTGTTGTCTTAACGGGAGGACTGAAGATGGATGTCTGTTGTCTTAACGGAGGACTGAAGATGGATGTCTGTTGTCTTAACGGGAGGACTGAAGATGGATGTCTGTTTGTCTTAACGGGAGGACTGAAGATGGATGTCTGTTGTCTTAACGGGAGGACTGAAGATGGATGTCTGTTGTCTTAACGGGAGGGCTGAAGATGGATGTCTGTTGTCTTAACGGGAGGACTGAAGATGGATGTCTGTTGTCTTAACGGGAGGACTGAAGATGGATGTCTGTTGTCTTAACGGGAGGACTGAAGATGGATGTCTGTTGTCTTAACGGGAGGACTGAAGATGGATGTCTGTTGTCTTAACGGGAGGACTGAAGATGGATGTCTGTTGTCTTAACGGGAGGACTGAAGATGGATGTCTGTTGTCTTAACGGGAGGACTGAAGATGGA
>NC_092268.1:8979465-8981965 GCF_036320965.1 Panulirus ornatus
CGTGCAGTAACAGTCACAGTAACTCGTACAGTCACAGTCACAGTAACTCGTGCAGTAACAGTCACAGTAACTCGTGCAGTAACAGTTACAGTAACTCGTGCAGTAACAGTTACAGTAACTCGTACAGTCACAGTCACAGTAACTCGTACAGTCACAGTCACAGTAACTCGTACAGTCACAGTCACAGTAACTCGTGCAGTCACAGTCACAGTAACTCGTGCAGTCACAGTCACAGTAACTCGTACAGTCACAGTCACAGTAACTCGTACAGTCACAGTCACAGTAACTCGTGCAGTCACAGTCACAGTAACTCGTGCAGTCACAGTCACAGTAACTCGTACAGTCACAGTCACAGTAACTCGTGCAGTCACAGTCACAGTAACTCGTGCAGTAACAGTCACAGTAACTCGTGCAGTAACAGTCACAGTAACTCGTGCAGTAACAGTCACAGTAACTCGTACAGTCACAGTCACAGTAACTCGTGCAGTAACAGTCACAGTAACTCGTGCAGTCACAGTCACAGTAACTCGTGCAGTAACAGTCACAGTAACTCGTACAGTCACAGTCACAGTAACTCGTACAGTAACAGTCACAGTAACTCGTGCAGTAACAGTCACAGTAACTCGTGCAGTAACAGTCACAGTAACTCGTGCAGTCACAGTCACAGTAACTCGTGCAGTAACAGTCACAGTAACTCGTGCAGTCACAGTCACAGTAACTCGTGCAGTAACAGTCACAGTAACTCGTACAGTCACAGTCACAGTAACTCGTACAGTCACAGTCTGGAGCCTGGGAGGCCTTCATCAACAACCAGGGTGAGCGTCATCACAACAACCTCTGCTTCGTCTACAACCTCCTGGGTCACGTGACCATGATGCTCTCTCTCTCTCTCTCTCTCTCTCTCTCTCTCAGTGCCATGACGTCATGAAGGAAGGAAGGTCAGCCTTGTATGAAGGAAGGTCAGCCTTAAGGTCAGCCTTATATGAAGGAAGGTCAGGTTATATGAAGGAAGGTCAGCCTTGTATGAAGGAAGGTCAGCCTTGTATGAAGGAAGGTCAGCCTTGTATGAAGGAAGGTCAGCCTTGTATGAAGGAAGGTCAGCCTTGTATGAAGGAAGGTCAGGTTGTATGAAGGAAGGTCAGCCTTGTATGAAGGAAGGTCAGCCTTGTATGAAGGAAGGTCAGGTTATATGAAGAAAGGTCAGCCTTGTATGAAGGAAGGTCAGCCTTGTATGAAGGAAGGTCAGCCTTGTATGAAGGAAGGTCAGCCTTATATGAAGGAAGGT
Organism: Panulirus ornatus; assembly: GCF_036320965.1. Taxonomy (NCBI): domain Eukaryota; kingdom Metazoa; phylum Arthropoda; class Malacostraca; order Decapoda; family Palinuridae; genus Panulirus; species Panulirus ornatus. The sequence continues at coordinate 8,980,751 of NC_092268.1, forward strand.
CAGCCTTATATGAAGGAAGGTCAGGTTATATGAAGGAAGGTCAGCCTTGTATGAAGGAAGGTCAGGTTATATGAAGAAAGGTCAGCCTTGTAATGAAGGAAGGTCAGGTTATATGAAGGAAGGTCAGCCTTGTATGAAGGAAGGTCAGCCTTGTATGAAGGAAGGTCAGCCTTATATGAAGGAAGGTCAGCCTTGTATGAAGGAAGGTCAGCCTTATATGAAGGAAGGTCAGGTTATATGAAGGAAGGTCAGCCTTGTATGAAGGAAGGTCAGGTTATATGAAGAAAGGTCAGCCTTGTATGAAGGAAGGTCAGGTTATATGAAGGAAGGTCAGCCTTGTATGAAGGAAGGTCAGCCTTGTATGAAGGAAGGTCAGCCTTATATGAAGGAAGGTCAGCCTTGTATGAAGGAAGGTCAGCCTTATATGAAGGAAGGTCAGGTTATATGAAGGAAGGTCAGCCTTGTATGAAGGAAGGTCAGCCTTGTATGAAGGAAGGTCAGCCTTATATGAAGGAAGGTCAGGTTATATGAAGGAAGGTCAGCCTTGTATGAAGGAAGGTCAGGTTATATGAAGAAAGGTCAGCCTTGTATGAAGGAAGGTCAGGTTATATGAAGGAAGGTCAGCCTTGTATGAAGGAAGGTCAGCCTTGTATGAAGGAAGGTCAGCCTTATATGAAGGAAGGTCAGCCTTGTATGAAGGAAGGTCAGCCTTGTATGAAGGAAGGTCAGGTTATATGAAGAAAGGTCAGCCTTGTATGAAGGAAGGTCAGCCTTGTATGAAGGAAGGTCAGGTTATATGAAGGAAGGTCAGCCTTGTATGAAGGAAGGTCAGCCTTGTATGAAGGAAGGTCAGGTTATATGAAGGAAGGTCAGCCTTGTATGAAGGAAGGTCAGGTTATATGAAGGAAGGTCAGCCTTGTATGAAGGAAGGTCAGGTTATATGAAGGAAGGTCAGCCTTGTATGAAGGAAGGTCAGCCTTGTATGAAGGAAGGTCAGGTTATATGAAGAAAGGTCAGCCTTGTATGAAGGAAGGTCAGCCTTGTATGAAGGAAGGTCAGGTTATATGAAGAAAGGTCAGCCTTGTATGAAGGAAGGTCAGCCTTGTATGAAGGAAGGTCAGCCTTGTATGAAGGAAGGTCAGCCTTGTATGAAGGAAGGTCAGCCTTGTATGAAGGAAGGTCAGGTTATATGAAGGAAGGTCAGCCTTGTATGAA
>NC_092268.1:8986965-9019465 GCF_036320965.1 Panulirus ornatus
AATGGACTCTCACGCCTTCGTGACTGTGCGTGTGTTTGTGTGTGTGTGTTGTGTGTGTGTGTGTGTGTGTGGGCATATATATATATATATATATATATATTATATTATATATATTATATATATATATTATATTATATCATATATAAAGAGAGAAGAGAGAGAGAGAGCGAGAGAGAGATGAACATTGTGTGTGTGTGTGTGTGTTGTGTGTGTGTGGTGTGTGTGTGTGTGTGTGTGTGTGTTCAAGCCCTGATACCCCAAAGCCTCTTTCATCCCATAGTTCCATATCGTGGTTGGCTTCTCCTCGCTCATCTTCTCCAAAAGTCCAAACTTTTTTTTCTTTTCAGCTCACCCTGGTCACTACCACACACACTCACACTCAGTCCTCACATTGGTCAAGCCCCCTGACACCCCATATTGTTCTCGGGGTGTTCCATTTCCCGAGGTGTCCAATGTTCTTTTCCAGTCTAGGGCCAAAGACTTGTATCTAAGCAAGTGCTTAGGGTTTGGTATGCCATCAAACATACGCATCTTTCCCAAGCAGACAATGACCTCTCCTTCCTTAAACCCCTCAGAGCACCCAGGACCTTCGCCCCCTGACCCACCCTATGACCCGCCTCAGCTCCCATGTTTCACTTCGCTGCTGTGTCCACTCCCAGGTTCTCCCAGTTCACATTTACACACGGGTTATCTGGTCTCATTCCCCAGCTGTGGACCTCTTTATCATACTTCTATTTACATTTGTTCTCAACTTCCTCCTTTCACACCTCTCTTCCAAACACTAGGCATTCTCTCCTATAGTGTCTTACCGAGAACCACTCACCCCTCCGTTCCTATTCGCACACATACCATGCTCATCTTCTCCATTCATCCTTCTCTTCCAAACACTGGCATTCTCTCCTATAGTGTCTTACCGAGAACCACTCACCCCTCCGTTCCTATACGCACACATACCATGCTCATCTTCCTCCATTCATCCCTCTCTTCCAAACCACTGCATTTTCCCTTTAGGTCTTACGAGAACCACTCACCCCTCCGTTTTTTTTCCTTCTACGCAACATTTCCCCTGTCTCCTGGTGGAAACTCCTTTCTCTCAGCTATATAAATTGCGTTCTCCAGGGCAGTCATAGCCACAGACTATTTCTCATTTCACATTCGTCACACCTGATGCCACATTGTTCCACCGTATGTCTGATCTTGTACCTTCGTCTCTTCGTTGTATATCAAGTGACTGTTATATTTCTCTCTTGTGTCTCCCCTGATGATGGGTGGATTTTTGACACGAAAAATGCCCTTGGGGATCTTATCCTGTTTCATTTTCCCCGTGGGGCTCATTGGAATATATATAATATATATATATATTCTATATATATATTATTATAAAATATTACTATATATATATATTATATGTATATAAGTAATATATATTATATATATATATATATATATATATATATAATATATATATATATATATTATATATATTTATAATATATTATATATATATATATATATATATATATAATATAATATATATATATATTATTTATATATATAATTATATATATTACCCTTGCTGTTTTGGGTGGCTAGGGGAGATGAGAGGGAGAGAGAGGGAGATAAAGAGAGGAGAGAGAGAGGGGAGAGAGGAGAGGGGGGAGAGAGAGAGAGAGGGGGAGAGAGAGAGAGTTCTGGCTTCACCCTCTCACTTCCCCTAGGCGACCCCACTGCCTCTCTTCTCTCTTCTACCCCCTCCGGGCCCTTTCCCCTGTTTTTCTCTCTCTTTCTCTCTCTCTTTTCTCCTCTCTCTTCTCTCTCTCTCTTCCCGTTGACTTATTATTATTATTATTATTATTATTATTATTATTTATTATTATTATGACTGCTACGATTTCTCCAGTCCACAAAATCTATATTTTCTCTCTCTCTCTACTTTCTTATCTCTCTCTCTCTCTCTCCTCTCTCTCTCTCTCTCTCCTCTTCTCCATCTTTGTTGAGTGGGGTGGAGGGACGCTGGGGTTTTTGGGGCCCCTGCTCTTCCCCCCCCTCCCCGACACACACCTCCCTCCCTCCCCCCCCCAACTTCCTCCTCCACCACCCCCCCCCCCTCTCCCCCCTCCCTCCTCCACCCCCACCCCTCCCTTTATAAACCAGCTCCCTCCCTCCCTCCCATCCCTCCAACCCCCCACCCCACATCCCAGGGAACCCCCTCCTCCCCCCCTCCACCCCCCCAGACATCCCACAACGCTTCCCTCCCCCCTCCCCCCCCTCTCCCCTCCCCCCTCCAGAAAAAGGACTCACCTCTCCCACCCCGACCTCGCCCCCGGGGCCTCCCCCCTCCCTCCCCCTCCCTCCCCCTCAGCCATTTTTCTAAGTTATTGGACGGAAAGCAGAAAACCCTCCCTCACCTCTCCACCCCCTTTTCTCTCCACCACAGCCCACCACAGCCTTCTTCCTCCAACCCAGTCCTCCCCTCCACCACCCCCCCCAGCCTCCCTCCACCACCACACCACCAGCCTCCCTCCACCCCCAAACCCAGCCTCCCCTCACACACCACACCCCCCCTCCCCTCCACCACACCACCACGGCCCTCCCTCACCCACAAACACCGCCTCCCCTCCACACACCCCCAGTCCTCCCCTCCACCACACCACCCCCCTCCCCTCCACCACACCCACCGGCCCTCCCCAACCCACACCACCCCCAGCCCTCCCCTCCACACACACCAAGCCCTCCCTCAACACACCACCACACCCTCCCCCCACCCACCCCCAGCCCTCCCCTCCCCCACACACCAATCCTCCCCCCCACCCACCCACAGTCCTCCCTCCCCCCCACCACCGCCCCCCCCTCCACCCACCCACCACCCAGTCCTCCCCTTTCACACACCACACCAGCCCTCCACCACCACCCCCCCAGCTCCCTCCACCCCCCCACCAGCCTCCCTCCACACACCAACCAGCCGCCCCTCCCAACACCCCACCACCCCTCCCTCCACCACCCCCCAAACCCCAGTCCCCCCTCCACCACCACACCCCCAGCCCTCCCTCCACCCCCCACCACCGTCCTCCCCTCCACCACACCACCACCAGCCCTCCACCACCACACCACCAGCCCTCCCTCCCCACACCCCCACCAGTCTCCCTCCACCACACCACACCAGCCCTCCCTCCACCACACCACACAGTCCTCCCTTCCACCCACCACCACCAGCCTCCCTCCACCACACCACCCCCCAGTCTCCCCTCCACCACACCACCAGCCCTCCCCACCACCACACCACCACCCAGTTCCTCCCTCCACCACCACCACCAGCCCTCCACCCACCAACCACCGCCTTCCCCCACCACCACACCAGTCCTCCCCCTCCACCACAACCCCCAGCCCTCCCTCCACCACCCCATCAGTCCTCCTCACCCACCACCCACCAGCCCTCCTCACCCCCACCACACCCCTTTCCCCCCCACCCACCCCCACCAGCCCTCCCCCCCAAAACCACACACCACCGTCATCCCCTCCACCCCACACCCCCAGCTCCCTCCCCACCACACCACCAGTCCCCCCCTCCACCACACCACACCAGCCCTCCCCCCCCCCCCACCACCCCAAAGTCCTCCTCCACCACCAACCACCAGCCTCCCCCACCCCCACCCCCAAACCAGTTCCTCCCCTCCACCACCACACCACCAGCCCCCCCTCCACCACCCCACCACCAGTCCCCCCCTCCACCCACCACCCCCCCTCCACCACACACCACCAGCCCTCCCCCCACCCACAACCACGGCCCCTCCTTCCCACACCCACCACGGCCCCCTCCCCCCCAAACCCAAAAACCACTCTCCTTCACCACACCACCGGCCTCTTCTCCAACCACCCACACACCATTAACTACACCCAAAAATAATTGATCTCACACAGTATCTACAACCCCCACTATATATATATATATATAAATATATATATATATATTATATTATTCTTATAAATATTATTATTGTATTTAGATATATGTATTCCCTATAGTCCCGGGGGGAAAATGAAAACGGGATAAGTTGCAAGTGCCCTTTTGTTTTTCATAATAACCTCTAGGGGAGACCAAGAGGAATTAACAGTTTTCCTGATATGTGATTTTGACGCGAAAGTGCACTTGGGAATTTCCGTGTTTTTTCTCCCCCTGGACTGATAGGAATATATATAATATATATATATATATATATAAATAATTTATATTTTATATAATATATAAATAAATAATATGTAAAGTTTTGGACGGGCATTTGAGTTCCCGGAATTTTCTCCTCTCTCTCTCTCTCTCTCTCTCTCTCCTTCTCTTCTTCATCCCCCTTTGGATCCCGGTTGGGGGGGGGGAGGGAGGGGATGACTCCCAAAGGTGCTGAGAACTGGAGGGGGAGAGAGGAGAGAGTGTAGGAGGGGGGTGGAAAAGGAGAGTGGGGGGCGAGGTCCGGAGTGGGTGGGGTGGTTTGAGAGGAGAGGAGAGAGACGAGAGAGAGAGAGAAGAGAGAGAGAGAGGAGAGAGAGAGAGAGGGGGGGAGGTCCGGAGTGGCGTGGGGTGGGTTCAGAGAGAGAGAGAGAGAGAGAGAGAGAGCGGGGGAGAGTTTTTCTTAGAAACTGGTCCGCACAAAAGAACCCCACCAGACTGGGTAAGGTGGACCCCTCTCTCTCTCTCTTCCCCTCTTCTCTCTCTCTCTCCTCCTCTCTCTCCTCTCATCTCTCCTCTCTCCTGCCTTGGTTTTAGCCCCTGATGAAATCTAACTTATTGATCAAACTTGCTCCTTCAGCACTGTATTGTTAGCTCTCTCTCTCTCTCTCTCTCTCTCTCTCTCTCTCTCTCTCTCTCTCTCTCTCCTCTCTCTATCTGTGTATATATTACCTTTTCTGTGTGTGTGTGTGTGTGTGTGTGTGTTCGTCTAATGATGTTCTGTGTGTGTGTGTGAGTGTGTGTGTGAGTGTGTGTGTGGCTTTGTTTGCCTGTGGCACAGAGACGCCCTATGTCTGTTTGTGGGCCCAGGGGTGATTTTGTGTTCTGTCTGTGACACTGTGTTTATTTGTGGCACAATGTGTCTGGCTGTGGCACAGTGTGTGTGTCTGTCCGTGGCACAGTGTGTGTTTGTGTGTCTGGCTGTGGCACAGTGTGTGTGTCTGTGTGTCTGTCTGTGGTACAGTGTGTGTGTCTGTGTGTGTGTCTGTGGCACAGTGTGTGTTTGTGTGTCAGTCTGTGACACAGTGTGTCTGTCTGTGGCACAGTGTGTGTGTGTGTTAGTCTGTGGTACACTGTGTGTGTGTGTGTCTGTCTGTGGCACAGTGTGTGTTTGTGTGTCAGTCTGTGGTACAATGTGTGTGTGTGTGTCTGTCTGTGGCACAGTGTCTGTCTGTGTGTCTGTCTGTGGCACAGTGTGTGTGTGTGTGTGTCAGTCTGTGGCATAGTGTGTGTGTGTCAGTCTGTGGCACAGTGTGTGTGTGTGTGTGTGTATGTGTGGGGCCAGGTCTGTGGCCCGTGTGTTTTGTGTTTTTATGTTTTCTTGTTGTGGGCACAGTGTGAGTGTGTGTGTGTCTGTCTGTGGCACAGTGTGTGTGTGTGTGTGTGTATGTGTGTGTCAGTCTGTGGCACAGTGTGTGTGTCTGTGTCTGTCTGTGTGTCTGTCTGTGGCACAGTGTGTGTGTGTGTGTGTGTGTGTGTGTGTGTGTAGGCCAGATAAGATCTGTGGTCATCACACATGTTATCTTGTGGTATCACAACCTGGGGCGGGGCCAGCCCCCGACTGTGTCATATGACACATGACAACCCCTCATGACAGGGGGAATATGACACATGACAGGGGGAATATGAGTGTCATATGACACATGACAGCCCCTCAGAGGGTTGCCCTATGCCCATTGACAAACCCCTCATGACAGGGGGATATGACACTGACAGGGGACTCTGCCACATGACAGGGGGAATCTGAGGGTCGTCTGAACATGAACAGCCCCTCATGACGAGTGTCATATGACACATGACAACCCCTCATGACAGGGGGAATATGACACATGACAGGGGGATATGGCGTTGTCATATGACCAATGACAGCCCCTCATGAGAAGTGTCTTTATGACACATTGTCAACCCCTCATGACGGGGGGAGATATGACACATGACAGGGGATATGACACAGACAGGGGAATTGAGGGTCGTATGACCATGCCAGCCCCTCAGGGCCGCGTGTCAATTACACATAAACAACCCCTCAGACAGGGGGGGGAATTATGACACAGGGACAGGGGAAATTTTGACACATGACAGGGGGAATATGAGGGTCGTATGACACATGACAGCCCCTCATGACGAGTGTCATATGACACATGACAACCCCTCATGACAGGGGGAATATGACACATGACAGGGGGAATATGAGTGTCATATGACACATGACAGCCCCTCATGACAAGGGGAATAGATGTTAATTGGCGTGTGTCATGTGACAGGTGTGTGTATGACAGTCATAAAGTCGTGACAGCTGTCAAGAATGGCATGACTCTCTCTCTCTCCCTCTTCTCTCTTTCTCTCTCTCTCTCTCTCTCTCTCTCTATCTCTCTCTCTCTCTATCTCTCTCTTCCTCTCCCCTCCCTCTCTCTCTTTCTCTCTCCCTCTCTCTCTCTCTCTCTCTCTCTCCCTCTCATCTCTCTTTTTCTCTCTCTTTCTCTTTTCTCTTCTTTTAATTTTTCCCCGGCGTTTTAAACTCTTTTGTTAACCCCCTTCCCTTTCCGCCCTCCCCTTGTTCTCGCTCCTCTCTCTCCTCGAGTTCCCCTTCCTCCCCGTCCACCTGTTTCCCCCTCCTCTCCTTTCCCTCCCTTCCGTTCAACCTCCAAATGAATAAATACATGAGTTCAACGCCAAGATGGGTTCAACGAGGGGGGGGTGAGTTATTTTTAGCATTCGGCTGAGTTTAAAACGCACCTATGAGATGAGTTTAAGCACCAACCTAAAGTTCACGCACCCTATACACGAGTTCAACGCGTCCAACCATGAAGTTCAACGCACCCTGCACGAGAGTTCAACGTACCCCATACACGAGTTCAACGCGTCCAACCATGAAGTTCAACGCACCCCATACACGAGTTCAACGCGTCCAACCATGAAGTTCAACGCACCCTGTACACGAGTCAACGCGTCCAACCATGACGTTCAACGCAACCGTACACTCAGAGTTCAACGCAGCCAAAGGCAAGAGTTCAACGCACCCAACAATAGCGTTCAGTGTCCCCTACAGAAGAGTTCAACGCACCCTCGCCATAGTTGAACGCACCGTACCGTAAGATTCAACGCACCCCCCCCCCTCCGCTGTACGCTACGGATGGCCACGGTATCCGGATTAGGTCCATGCATCCGGTTACGCAGGGGGAAAGACACCTCGCTTAACCGGTTATCCTCGATATCCGGACCTTCCCTCCGCATGTTTTCGGATAATCGAATCCCAATCCGGTTTGAGATTAGGAGTCTTTTAATCCGGATTATCGGTGTCTCTTGTTGTTTATCCGAAGAGCATAGAGAGCTTCGCTTATCCGGATCTCCTAAGACCATAGAGTGCTTCGTTTATCCGGATCTCCTAAGACCATAGAGAGCTTCGCTTATCCGGATCTCCTAAGACCATAGAGTGCTTCGTTTATCCGGATCTCCTAAGATCATAGAGTGCTTCGTTTATCCGAATCCCCTCTGTTCTCACTTCATTTAACCGAAGTCTTCCTTGGAAGCAACACTGTTGCTTCGCTTAACCGGAATACCTTGTATCACCGGCTCCATCTGTGTTTCCCTTAACCGAATTGCTTCGGTGGGAGGGAGTATATAGCAGGGAGGGAGGGTACAAGAGGGAGGGAGTGTACAGGAGGAAGGGAGGGAGTGTACAGGGGAGAGGGAGGGAGTGTACAGGAGGAGAGGGAGGGAGTGTACAGGAGGGAGGGAGGGAGTGTACAGGAGAGAGGGAGGGAGTGTACAGGAGAGAGGGAGGGAGGGAGTGTACTGGAGGGAGGGAGGGAGGGAGTGTACAGGAGAGAGGGAGGGAGTGTACAGGAGAGAGGGAGGGAGTGTACAGAAAGGAGGGAGGGAGTGTACAGAAAGGAGGGAGGGAGTGTACAGAAAGGAGGGAGGGAGTGTACAGAAAGGAGGGAGGGAGTGTACAGAAAGGAGGGAGGGAGTGCACAGAAAGGAGGGAGGGAGTGTACAGGAGAGAGGGAGTGAGGGAGTGTACAAAAGGAGGGAGGGAGTGTACAGAAAGGAGGGAGGGAGTGTACAGGAGAGAGGGAGTGAGGGAGTGTACAAAAGGAGGGAGGGAGTGTACAGAAAGGAGGGAGGGAGTGTACAGGAGAGAGGGAGTGAGGGAGTGTACAAAAGGAGGGAGGGAGTGTACAGAAAGGAGGGAGGGAGTGTACAGGAGAGAGGGAGTGAGGGAGTGTACAAAAGGAGGGAGGGAGTGTACAGAAAGGAGGGAGGGAGTGTACAGGAGAGAGGGAGTGAGGGAGTGTACAAAAGGAGGGAGGGAGTGTACAGAAAGGAGGGAGGGAGTGTACAGGAGAGAGTCGGAGAGAGAGAGAGAGAGAGAGAGAGGCGGAGAAAGAGACGGAGAGAGAGAGGAGAGGAGTGAGAGGAGAGAGCGAGAGAGAGAGGGGGAGAGAGAGAGAGAGAGAGAGAGAGGGCGGAGAAAGAGACGGAGAGGAGAGAGAGAGAGAAGAGGAGAGAGAGAGAGAGAAGGAGAGAGAGATGAGGAGAGAGGGGAGAAAGAGACGGAGAGAGAGAGAGGGAGAGAGAGAGAGAGAGAGAGAGAGAGAGAGAGAGAGGCGGAGAAAGAGACGGAGAGAGAGAGAGAGAGAGAGAGAGAGAGAGAGAGAGAGAGTAGGTTAAACATCCACACATTTTGGGACAGACTGTATCGTGGTCGGGTGGGTTACGCCCCTGCGCCACCCGCCGGCTGGCATTCTGGCCCTTATGTGCGGGTGGTACACGGGCCACCGACGCTCAGGTCCCGGTTGTGGCCTCGCTTATAACCGACCGACCCTTCCTCCGGATAATTCTCCCTCCCTCCTCCCTCCCCCTCCCTCCCTCCCTCCCTCCCTCCCTCACCAAAATATTACGTAAACCGCCATATTAGCATCACCCCCATGCCATCTCCAACACACACTCCCTCCCTCTCCACCACAGCCACCCCCTGCATCTCAACAACACTCCCTCCCTCCCTCCACCACCAGCCACCCCCATGCCATCTCCAACACACACTCCCTCCCTCCCTCCACCACCAGCCACCCCCATGCCATCTCCAACACACACTCCCTCCCTCCCTCCACCACCAGCCACCCCCATGCCATCTCCAACACACACTCCCTCCCTCCCTCCACCACCAGCCACCCCCATGCCATCTCCAACACACACTCCCTTCCTCCACCCCTCCACCACCAGCCACCCCCATGCCATCTCCAACACACACACTCCCTCCCTCCCTCCCTCCACCACCAGCCACCCCCATGCCATCTCCAACACACACACTCCCTCCCTCCCTCCACCACAGCCACCCCCATGCCATCTCCAACACACACACTCCCTCCCTCCCTCCACCACCAGCCACCCCCATGCCATCTCCAACACACACTCCCTCCCTCCCTCCACCACCAGCCACCCCCATGCCATCTCCAACACACACACTCCCTCCACCCCTCCACCACCAGCCACCCCCATGCCATCTCCAACACACACACTCCCTCCCTCCCTCCACCACCAGCCACCCCCATGCCATCTCCAACACACACACTCCCTCCCTCCCTCCACCACCAGCACCCCCATGCCATCTCCAACACACACACTCCCTCCCTCCCTCCACCACCAGCCCCCCCCATGCCATCTCCAACACACACACTCCCTCCCTCCCTCCACCACCAGCCACCCCCATGCCATCTCCAACACACACACTCCCTCCCTCCCTCCACCACCAGCCACCCCATGCCATCTCCAACACACACACTCCCTCCCTCCCCACCACCAGCCACCCCCATGCCATCTCCAAACACACACACTCCCTCCCCCTCCACCACCAGCCACCCCATGCCATCTCCAACACACACACTCCCTCCCTCCCTCCACCCCTCCACCACCAGCCACCCCTATGCCATCTCCAACACACACTCCCTCCCTCCCTCCACTCCCATGCCATCTCCAACACACACACCCTCCCTCCCTCCACCCCCATGCCATCTCCAACACACCCCCCTCTCCCTCCACCACTTCCTCCTCCCTCAGCAACCCCCACCCCCCACATCTTCACACCCCTCCCTGCCTCCCCCACAACACCCCCCTCCCCACCAACCACCCCACCACCCCCCCTCTCTCTCCATCTTTCCCGGGGTGTTTCTCTCTCTCTCTCTCTCTCTCTCTCTCTCTCTCTCTCTCTCTCTCTCTCTCTGGGGTTGATGCGCCCACAAGCACTCTGGGGAGGGAGGGAGGGAGGGGGTGGTGGTGGAGGGAGGGGGGGAAATAGGTAAACAGATGAGAGGTATTTAAGGGGAAGGGGGGGGGGGGGGAGGGTTCGTGAGGGAAGGGGAGAGGAGGGCTTTGGGGGGGAGAGAGAGGGAGGGGGGGTTGGCGATGATGACGTGTTAGGTTTTTATTAAGTTAGAATTACCCATAATGCCCCCCCCCCTCCCTTCCCTTCCCCCCACCCAGGGTTGGAGGGAGAGAGGGAGGGGGTGGGGGGTGGAGTTGAGGGGGGGGATGTGTTAGCGGGGGGGCCATGACGCCCGTGCTGCCATCTGGAGAAAACGCCACGAACTGTGGGAGGGAGGGAGGGGAGGGGGGGGAAGAGGAGGGGGATGGGAAGGGAAGGAAGGGAGGAGGGGGGGAGGGGGGAGGGTAGGAAGAAGAAGAAGGAGGAGGAGGAGGGGGGGAGGTAGTGGTGGTGGAGGGAGGGAGGGAGGAGGAGGGGAAGGGAAGGGAGGAGGAGGAGGGGGAGGGTAGGAAGAAGAAGAAGGAGGAGGAGGGAGGGAGGGGGGTAGGGGGTAGTGGTGGAGGAGGGAGGGAGGGGGTAGTGGTGGAGGAGGGAGGGAGGGTAATGGTGGAGGAGGGAGAGTGGGAGGGAGGGGGGAGTGGGAGGGAGGGGTAGTAGAGGCCCTTGTGTGTGTGTGTGTGTTTGTGTGTGCGTGTGTCAGAATGGATCGTCCGAGCGAGCGATACGGGCCGGGGGCGACGGAGCGATGAGATTTACTTTCGCCGCCGCTGCTGTGTGTGTGTCTCTCTCTCTCACATGTCTTCGCTCAGCACGAGAGAGAGAGAGAGAGAGAGAGAGAGAGAGAGAGAGAGAGATAGAGAGAGGGAGAGAGAGTGTGTGTGTGTCTCTCTCTCTCACATGTCTTCGCTCAGCACGAGAGAGAGAGAGAGGAGAGAGAGAGAGAGAGAGAGATGTGAGAGAGAGAGAGGGGGGGGGGGAGGGGAGAGAGGAGGAGAGAGAGAGAGAGAGAGAGAGAGAGGGAGAGAGAGAGAGAGAGAGAGAGCTCCCCCTCCCCTCTCCCCTCCCTCCCTTCCCTCTCTGTTTTCATATGTCTTAGTTTACAATTTATTCTCCCTTGTAAAAGTGGGGAAGGTTAGGGTAAGAGGTTAGGGTAAGCAGCATCGTGGGGGTTTTTTACCTCAATGTCTCACTTACCTATAGAGGTGTGTGGTGTGGGGGGGGGTTGTGGTCTTGTTTCCCTTTTTGCCCTTGGTCCCTTATCTTACCCTTGAAGGTAAGGTGGTCTTTCCTAAACTCACTGTCTTACCTTAAAGGTAAGGTAAAGCTTGCTAGTCAGTACTTGCCTTACTGTTTTACCTTAATAATCTGGTTCTGAGTCTAATTACCCTACAGTCTTACCCTAAGAGGTGTCTTAATACCTTCTTACCTTACTGTCTTACCTTAAAGGTAAGGTAAAGTGGCTGTCTCTACTTACCCTGCTGTCTTACCTTAATCTCTGGTTCTGAGTCACTATCTATCGTACTGTCTTACCCTAAAGGTAAGTTCTGGGTCATAGCCTTCACTTACCCAAAAGGTAAGGTCTGCGTGTTAGTATTCACTTACCTTAATCTCACCCTTTAGGTAAGGTCCAGTCTGGTTTTTTTAAGTCCCTCCCTCCCTTAATATCTTACCTTAAAGTCTCCTGATCACCCTCCTCCCTTTTACCGTAGTCTTACCCTAAAGGTAAGGGTGTGCTGCCTCCCTTACCCATGAGGTAAGTGGTGCAGGGTTATCTGCAACATGATGACGTCACAGGATAACGGAGATAAACAGATGGTGTCTCATTTATCGTCCACACATTGTTGGAACATTAATTAACTTTATAATAATGATGATAATGTAATGATAATAATAATGATAATAATAATGATAATAATAATAATAATAATAATGAAATAATAATAATAATAATAATAATAATAATGATAATAATAATGATAATAATAATAATAATAATAATAATAATATAATATAATATATAATAATATAAAATAATAATAAAAATTATAAATAATAATTAATAATATAATAATATAATAATAAAATATAATAATAAAAATAATAATAATAATAAATAATTTAAAAATAATAATAATAATAAATAATAATAATGATAATATAATGATAATAATAAATAATAAAATAATAATGTGAATAATAAAAAATAATAATAATAATAATAAAAATGATAATAAAATAATAATAATAATTTAATAATAAATAAATAATATAATAATAATATAATAAAAAAATTAATAAAAAAATATAATTAAAAAAATATAAAAAATTAAATAAAAATAATAATAATAATAATAAAATAAATTAATATAATAATAATAAATAATAATAATAAAAATTTAATAATAATTAATAATATAATAAAAAATAATGATAAAATAATAATAATAAAATAATAAAATTAATAATAATAAAATAAAATAAAACTAATAAAATGATATAATATTAAAATAATAAAATAAATAATAAAAATAAAATATAAAAAAATAATAATAATTATAATGATAATAAAAATGATAATAATAATAAAAAATAATAAAAATAATAATAATAAAATAATAATTATAATAATAATAAAATGATAAAATATAAGAAATAATAATAAATAATAATAATAATAAAATGATAAAATAATAATAAAAATTTAATAAAAATAAAAAATAATAATTGATAATAATAATATAATAATAATATAATAATAATAAATAAATATAATAAAATAATAATAAAATAAATTAAAAAAAATAATCTAGATAAATAAAAAAAAAATAAAAATATAAATTTAAAATAAAAATAAAAAGGAAACAATAATAAAATATAAATAAAAAATGAATAAAGAACTAAAAAAAAAAAATAAAAATTAAAAAAATAAAATAATTAAAAAAAAAAAATAATAAATAAATAAAATAAAAAATTTTATAAAATAGTTAATAAAAGAAAAATTAAAAAAAAAAAAAAAAATAAAACCACACCAAAACAAATAAAATTAAAATAAATAAAATTAGTAATAACACAATAAAAAAATAATTAAAATTATATTAAAACACCTATCACCTTTAACAAACCCCAACCCCACTTACCTCTGTGATTTTTGTTTTATTTTTTTTGATTTTTTTTCTTGCTTTTAAAACCCCAACCCAACCCCCACCCTCCCCCCCCCCCCACTTTTTAAAAAACCCCCTTTCCGGTGCGGGTAGATCTGGGCCCTTTCTTAAGGGCGAACATTATATAAGGGTGTATATATATAAATACATTAAAAAAAAATGATATATAATAATATTTTAAATATATATATATATATATTTTATATATATAAATATATATATAAAAATAATATATATACATTATATAATGTATATATTTTAAAAAAAAAAAAACACACACGTTTTCCGGAAGGGGGAAAAGGAAAAAAGAGTTAGGAATTTGGGAAAACTCCCCCTCTCTCTCTCTTCCCCCCTCTCTCTCTCTCTCTCTCTCCCCTCCCCTCTTCTCTCTCTTTTCTTCTCCTACTAATTAGTGCTGACTAATTATTTCTTTGCCCCTGTTTAAGTCCCAAAGGAAATTATATATATGTAAAATTGTATGTGTGGGAGAGAGAGAAGAGAGAAGAGAGAGAGAGAGAGGAGGAGAGAGTGAGAGAGAGAGAGAGAGAGAGAATATTATGAGGGTTGGGTCCGGGGAGACATGGCAAGGTCAGTCAGGTCTTAAATATAAACCTTTTTTGGGTGTGACGGTTCAGGGGAGGACCCCCCAAGGCAGGTCGGGTCACTGTAAGCTGGTCAAGGCCCAGAGCCCCAGTCCAAAAGGTCATCATGTCAGGTCAGCAATAGCTAAGGCCCTTGTCAAGTTAGGTGTGGATATATCTATCTATTATCTATTATCTATCTTTCTATCTATCTATATATATTATATATATATTAATATATATATATATATATATATATATAGTATTTATATATATATATCATATGATTGTCAATGGCGTCCGTAGCTTCGTCTCTTCGATGTATATCAAGTGACTTTTTATATTTCTCTCTTGTGTCTCCCTGATATGTGATTATCCCCACAAATTTCATTTGGGCAACTTATCCCGTTTCATTTTCCCCCGGGGACTCATAGATGCTTGGTCAGGCGCCAAAATTGTGATCCTTACCTATATATATATATATATATATAAAATATATATATAAAAATTTTTAATATATATAATATATATAATTTTTCCCTAAAAGGCCCAGTCCCTTTGTTCTTAACGCTACTCGCTGTCGCGGGAAATGGCGAATAGTATGAAAAATAAAAATATATATATATATATATAAAATAAAATATTTATAAAATATATAATATATATATATATATATATATTATATATATATATGAGCACAACAATTTTCGGGGTTTTCGAAATCCAGGTTGCACTCTATATATCAGAATTTGTTTTTTAACTTTTATTATTTTATAGATTTTTTTTTTTTCCCGCCAGAGCTGAAAAATGTTAGTGTGTGCCTCAGTGGCCGAGCTGAAATGTTTGATTTGATAACTTCATCCACCCGTGAACGTCCACTATAGACAGGTGGTCGCTATAAGGGGGGTGGATTGGTGGTCGCTATAAAGGGAGTGGAATGGTGGTCGCTATAGACAGGTGGTCGCTATAAGAGGGAGTGGCATGGTGGTCGCTATATCCTCATTTGGCCACCTTCCCTGTTCCTTCTTTTGGAAAAAGTAAAACGGGAGGGGAGGATTTCCAGCCCCTGCTCCCTCCCCTTTTAGTCGCCATCTACGACACACAGGGAATACGTGGAAAGTATTCTTTCTCGGGGCCTGAACATGCAGGAGGGTGAGAGGCATGCAAAGAATCGAGTAATGAATTGGAACGATGTGGTATACCGGGATCGACGTGCTGTCAGTGGACTGAACCAGGGCATGTGAAGCGTCGGGTAAACCATGGAAAGTCTTGTGGGGCCTGGATGTGGAAAGGGAGCTGTGGTTTCGGTGCATAATACATGACAGCTTGAGACTGTGTGAACGAATGTGGCCCCGAGAATGGATGAAGGCAAGCAAGTATAGAAAATTTTTTGCCTATAGCAAAAGAAAGAGAAAATAGCATTCCATAGCTGTTGAGAGAGAGAGAGAGAGAGAGAGAGAGAGAGAGGAGAGAGAGAGAGAGAGAGAGAGAGAGAATGTGTCATTTGAAGATGACTGGCTATTTGCATAAGCTGAAATCCGGTTATAGTAATAATTGGCGATTTGGCGCCTGTAACAGCACGATTTCCCCCACCTACTGTATTATAACCATCTAGGCTGAAGTGCCTAATTAGTCGTTTATCATAGCCGAAGTCAATCTAATTATTAACACAGAATTTAATGATATTATTAACACAGCATTTGATGATGTTATTAACACAGCATGTCATGATATTATACATCCGGAACTCTGTCGTATATTATTGGAACCCAGGATTACCTTATCTGCTTACATAATGTAATCCAGATATAAGGAGAGAATTCGAAAATGACGAGAGTTGTATAATGTTTAGAGAATATAGAAAACGGCGGGTGGAGTGTTTACGTCGGAAAAATTAATTTAGATTTGAGTCAATTGAATTAGATTTATTTAGATTTGAGTCAATTGAAATGTAATCTGGGGACCCAATCGGTTGCGTCTGTATACAAGGTAATGAAATGAAGGTAATAATTACCTTAGAAAAAAAAGCTTGGAAAATGATAGTAAATTACCTTTTAGGAATTGTGTGTGTGTGTGTGTAATTAGACACTATGGTCTACCAATATTGTACACGTGGCCAGGGTAGACATGGCTCTTACAGTGTCGTCCTTGCTCAAGGGTCGTACCGTCGTGTGGCTCAAGGGTCGTACCGTCGTGTGGCTCAAGGATCGTACCGTCATGTTCAAGGGTCGTACCGTCGTGTGGCTCAAGGGTCGTACCGTCGTATGCTCAAGGGTCGTATCGTCGTATGCTCAAGGATCGCACCGTCGTGTGTTCAAGGGTCGTACCGTCGTGTGCTTAAGGGTCGTACCGTCGTATGCTCAAGGGTCGTACTGTGGCTCAAGGGTCGTACCGTCGTATGCTCAAGGGTCGTACTGTGGCTCAAGGGTCGTACCGTCGTGTGCTCAAGAGGGGGAGCGGGGGTAGTATGGCCACTTTAAACCACCCCCCCAGCCCCCTCAACACACACAGACACACACACACACACACACACGTACAGGAACCAACTCACGAGCCAATTTCCCTTCCTTGACCCACACGTCATAACCGAATCACCAGTGGTAACTACCTTACAACCAGTTCCCCAAAAATACACACAATCATTGGCCATCTTTACTCATAGCCTGACCTAATTAGCTTTAAAAATACAAAATTTAAACGTCTTTAGCCTACAAGAAAATGTAATTCTAAACGTTTTCACCCTAAACAAAAGTAATTTTAAACTTCTTCACTCTAAAAAAAAAGGTAATTTTAGAAGTCTTTACCCTGAAGAGTATCATTTTAAACGTCTTCACCCTAAAGAAAAGTCATTTTAAACGTCTTCACCCTAAAAAAGTCATTTTAAAAGTTTTTACCGTAATTTTTTTTTATTTTAAACGTCTTTACCCTATTTTTTTTTATTTTAAACGTCTTTACCCTAAAAATTTCATTTTAAAAGTCTTTACCCTAAAAATTTCATTTTAAACGTTTTCAACCGTAAAAAATGTCATTTCAAACGTCTTCACCCCCAAAAAATGTCATTTTAAACGTCTTACCCTTAAAAATGTCATTTCAAACGTCTTCACCCCCAAAAAATGTCATTTTAAACGTCTTACCCTAAAAAATGTCATTTTAAACGTCTTACCCTTCCCTTAAAAAATGGCGTCGTGTTTACATAATTTTCCGCCAAATTAATGATCTTTTATTCATAGTGTAAACTTGGTAATGAACGCGTAATACCATTAGAAATAAGTGTAATTGCGTTAATTAAATGACCTTAAACCTCAGGATGTATCATACGTGTTAGTTAACAGTTTATTAATAATAGAATCACAAACTCGTTATGATAAATTAATTATCATAAATGAATTATTATGGGTAATGATGGAAGGTAGCGTCGCTGATCATCCTGGGAGAGGAAACAATCCCTCCATCTTAGTCAGCCAGACATAAATGATATATTTCTTTTATTTATTGTTTCCTGACGGGAAATAAATAAGTTACTTTGCCAAAGTTTGCCGATAACGAAGTTATTGTTGGCGTCGGCATGGGTGACGGTAATTCGGTCGCCTGGCGACGGGAAATTCAACTTCTGCAGGAGACGGAAGCGTCACAGCCTCCATGCTGACGTCACAGACCTTCCTGTCTGTCAATCAGCCTATTAACGGCGAGCCTGGTCGCCAACCTGCCTGACGTCACGGGTCTCCCTTTCCCTCAGCCAGTCAGCGGCGAGCCTCCTCGTCAACCTTCCTGACGTCACGGGTCTCTCTTGCCCTTAGCCAATGGGGCGGAGGCGCACAACTTTCATGACGTCACGGGTCTTGGGTTTGGGGTGGGAGACCTTCAGCCAATCAGCGGGTGTCTTACTAACGTCATAGGACCAGATCCTTACGGGTCAGGTGAAAGGCCGTCATGCCCCAGGGTCGTACCGTCGGTCTCAGTGGTCGTGCCGTCGTGTTCGTTTTGTACCATTGTCCCCAAGAGTCGTACCGTCGTGTGCTCAAGGGTCGTAGAGTCGTGTGTTCAAGGATCGTACCGTCGTGTGCTCAAGGGTCGTACCGTCGTGTGCTCAAGGGTCGTACCGTCGTGCTAAAGGGTCGTACCGTCGTGTTCAAGGGTCATACCGTCGTGCTCAAGAGTCGTACCATCGTGCTCAAGGGTCGTACCATCGTGTGTTCAAGGGTCGTACCGTCGTGTGCTCAAGGGTCGTACCGTCGTGTGTTCAGGGTCGTACCGTCGTGTGCTCAAGGGTCATACCGTCGTGTGTTCAAGGGTCGTACCGTCGTGTGTTCAAGGGTCGTTACCGTCGTGTGCTCAAGGGTCGTACCGTCGTGTGTTCAAGGATCGTACCGTCGTGTGTTCAAGGGTCGTACCGTCGTGTGTTCAAGGGTCGTACAATCGTGTGTTCAAGGGTCGTACCATCTTATGCTCAAGGGTCGTACCGTCGTGTGTTCAAGGGTTGTACCGTCGTGTGTTCAAGGGTCGTACCGTCGTGTGTTCAAGGGTCGTACCGTCGTGTGTTCAAGGATCGTACCGTCGTGTGTTCAAGGGTCGTACCGTCGCGTGTTCAAGGGTCGTACCGTCGTGTGCTCAAGGATCGTACCGTCGTGTGCTCAAGGGTCGTACCGTCGTGTGTTCAAGGGTCATACCGTCCGGTGTTCAAGGGTCGTACCGTCGTGTGCTCAAGGGTCGTACCGTCGTGTGTTCAAGGGTCGTACCGTCGTGTGCTCAAGGATCGTACCGTCGTGTGCTCAAGGGTCGTACCGTCGTGTGTTCAAGGGTCATACCGTCGTGTGTTCAAGGGTCGTACTTACCGTTCGTGTGCTCAGGGTCGTACCGTCGTGTGCTCAAGGGTCATACCGTCCGTGTGTTCAAGGGTCATACCGTCGTGTGTTCAAGGGTCGTACCGTCGTGTGTTCAAGGGTCGAACCGTCGTGTGTTCAAGGGTCGTACCATCGTTTTGTTCAAGGATCGTACCATCGTGGTGTTCAAGGGTCGTACCGTCGTGTGTTCAAGGGTTGTACCGTCGTGTGTTCAAGGTGTACCCTCCTCGTGTGTTCAAGGTCGTACCGTCGTGTGTTCAAGGGTCGTACCGTCGTGTGTTCAAGGGTCGTACGTCGTGTGCTCAAGGGTCGTACCGTCGTGTGCTCAAGGGTCGTTACCGTCGTGTGTTCAAGGGTCGTACCCTCGTGTGCTCAAGGGACGTACCGTCGTGTGCTCAAGGGCGTACGCCCCCCCCGTACCCCCCGTCGTGTGTTCAAGGGTCTTACCGTCGTGTGGTTCAAGGGTTCGTACCATTTTTATGCTCAAGGGTTTGTACCGTCGTGTGTTCAAGGGTTTGTACCGTCGTGTGTTCAAGGGTCGTACCGTCGTGTGTTCAAGGTCGTACATCGTGTGTTCAAGATCGTACCGTCGTGTGTTCAAGGGTCGTACCGTCGTGTGTTCAAGGGTCGTACCGTCGTGTGCTCAAGGATCGTACCGTCGTGTGACAAGGGTCGTACCGTCGTGTGTTCAAGGGTCGTACCATCGTGTGTTCAAGGATCGTACCGTCCCTGTGTTCAAGGGTCGTACCGTCGTGTGTTCAAGGTCGTACCGTCGTGTGCTCAAGGATCGTACCGTCGTTCTCAAGGGTCGTAACCGTCGTGTGTTCAAGGGTCATACGTCGTGTGTTCAAGGTCGTACCGTCGTGTGCTCAAGGGTCGTACCGTCGTGTGCTCAAGGGTCATACCGTCGTGTTCAAGGGTCATACCGTCGTGTGTTTTAAGGGTCGTACGTCGTGTGTTCAAGGGTCGAACCGTCGTGTGTTCAAGGGGTCGTACCATCGTGTGTTTAAGGATCGTACCATCGTGTGTTCAAGGGTCGTACCGTTCGTGTGTTCAAGGGTTTACGCGTGTGTTCAAGGGTCGTACCGTCGTGTGTTCAAGGGGCGTACCGTCGTGTGTTCAAGGGTCGTACCGTCGTGTGTTCAAGGTCGTAAACCGTCGTGTGGCTCAAGGGTTTGTACCGTCGTGTTTCAATTATACTACCTCGTTCTACTATCTATCTATCTATCTATCATATAATATAATTATATATATATATATATATATAATATATATATATATATAGTATATATAATAATAGATAGATAGATAGATATATTATCTATCTACTTGTCGAGAAGTAGACAGTAAGTGCCGCCATCTTGAGGTCGGTCGTCTCACTAACTAACGCTCAAACCCTTCCCCTCCAGGATTTGTGTCATATTGTTTCGTGGTGCTTCTTTTTCCCCACACGTCCCACTGGGGATCGTTCATTCCACCCCTTAAAATAGGAGCGAGCCAGTCCCCCCTAACCCCCCCCCCTTGAACGAAAGGCGTCGTCGTCACGATTTATATATATATATATATATATATATATATATATATATATATATAATATATATATATATATAATAATATAAACGTCCGGTCCTTTTTTTTAAGTAATTTAAGGGGAAACATTAAGAAAACAGGTGAAATCGAGGAAACGAACGAAACATTACGGAAGGGGCCGATAGATTAGGATGTGTTCGTTAACGATAACGAATAACTATAATGATAATTGTGTTAACCATAATGATAATTATGTTGTGTTGTACACCATCATGATAAAGATAACTGAGTCTTGTGAATTATCAAGTCGTGCGTAACATTATCATAGAAACGGACCACTTGTTAGTTATTATTTATCATCTCGTTAACGGAATGGTTTATTGTCTGATAATTATAATGTCGAGGATGTATTCTCCTGTGTGGTAATTGATGTATGATAACTACAGTGGTCATTAATTGTTGGGATAATGAGCTTTATATTGCCTGGCCCGAGGGGCGACTTTATTTATTAACTCTGTATTTCTCTGAATAAGTGAATTATTCATTTATATTCCATTTATTTTCAAAAGCAAGTGTCCGGCTTTCATTTTTATTATTATTATTATTATTATTATTATTATTATTATTATTTTATTATTATTATTATCATTATTATTATTGTTATTTATTATTATTATTATTATTATTATTATTATTATCATTATTATTATTTTATTATTTTATTATTATTATTATTATTTAATATTTATTATATTATTATTATTATTTTTTATTTTTTATTATTATTATTATTATTAATTATTATTATCATATTATTATTAATGTTTTATTATTATTATTATTATTATTTTATATTATATTATTATTATTTATTATTGTTATTATTATTATTATTATTATTTTTATTATTATTATTATTGTATTATTATTATTATTTATTATTATTATTATTTTTATTATTATTATTATTATTTATTATTATTTTTATTATTATTATTGTTATTATTATTTATTATTATTATTATTATTATTATCTATATTATTGTATATATTATTATTATATTATTATTATTATTATTAATTATTATTATCATACATTTTTTATTAATGTTATTATTATATTAATATTATTATTATATTAAATTTTTATTATTATATTATTAAATTTATGTTATTATTTTTTTTTTTTTTTTTTTTTTTTTTTTACTTTGTCGCTGTCTCCCGGGGTTTGCGAGGTTAGCGCAAGGAACAAGGAAACCGAAAGAAATGGCCCCCCAACCCCCCCCCCCCCAAAAAACACCCATGTACATACACACGTCCACACACGCAAATATACATACCTACACAGCTTTTCCATGGTTTACCCCAGACGCTTACACATGCCTTGCTTCAATCCACTGACAGCCACGTCAACCCCTGTATACCACATGACTCCAATTCACTCATTTCTTGCCCTCCTATCACCCTCCTGCATGTTCAGGCCCCGATCACACAAAATCTTTTTCACTCCATCTTTCCACCTCCAATTTGGTCTCCCTCTTCTCCTCGTTCCCTCCACCTCCGACACATATATCCTCTTGGTCAATCTCTCCTCACTCATTCTCTCCATGTGCCCAAACCATTTCAAAACACCCTCTTCTGCTCTCTCAACCACGCTCTTTTTATTTCCACACATCTCTCTTACCCTTACGTTACTTACTCGATCAAACCACCTCACACCACACATTGTCCTCAAACATCTCATTTCCAGCACATCCATCCTCCTGCGCACAACTCTATCCATAGCCCACGCCTCGCAACCATACAACATTGTTGGAACCACTATTCCCTCAAACATAACCCATATTTTGCTTTCCGAGATAATGTTCTCGACTTCCACACATTTTTCAAGGCTCCCAAAATTTTCGCCCCCTCCCCCACCCTATGATCCACTTCCGCTTCCATGGTTCCATCCGCTGGACAGATTTCCCCTCCCAGATATCTAAAACACTTCCACTTCCCCCAGTTTTTCTCCATTCAAACTCACCTCCCAATTGACTTGACCCTCACCCCTACTGTACCTAATAACCTTGCTCTTATTCACATTTACTCTCAACTTTCTTCTTCACACACTCTTTACCAAATAATATTATATTATTATTATTATTATTTATTATTAATTATCATTATTATTATTGTTTTTTATTATTATTATTATTATTATTATTATTATTATTATCATTATTATTAATGTTATTTATTATTATTATTATTATTATTATTATTATTATTAACATTATTATTGTTGTTATTATTATTATTATTATTATTATTATTATTATTATTATTATTGTTATTATTATTTTTTATTATTATTATTTTTTATTATTTCATTATTATTATTATTATTATTATTATTATTATTATTATTGTTATTATTATTATTATTATTATTATTTTATCATTATTATTTTTATTATTATTATTATATTATCATTATTATTATTGTTGTTATTATTATTATTATTATTATTATTATTATTATTATTATTATTATTAGTATTATTGATTATTATTATGCCTACAACAGCATATATCAATTCTGTCATACGTACACACACACACACTTACACTTGGTCGTAGAATATATGTTTTCCTCTGTATTTCTTCAACTCCCGTTGTTACTGCTCCTTTCTAGTCCCACTCCACTTCCCATTCTCACTTGATATATCTCCCAACCCTTCAGTGGAAATGGTCTGCCTATATACACCAGAGGTCGTGTGATGTATACTTACACTTCATACCCGGGTGTTGGTGGTGAGATTGGACAGCAGTGGCTGTCGCGTTCCCTTCCCTAGGGAGTACGCGTGCATGCAAACTACCCATATGGCCTCTCCTGCGTGTCATTAGAGACGATTAACGGGTGGGATACTGTATATATTGGGGGGAAGGGGTGGGTTTGCAAATCCACTTCTTCCTGTATTATCACCTTCCAAAGAACACGGAGCCATGATCAATTCGAGCATGGATTTTTCCTGTGTGCTTCAGGGAGTGCAGCGGGGATGGGGGTCTGAATATGCGTGAATATAACCAGGGTGAGAAAGGGTGAGAGATAGGTAGTATGTGTGATGAACATGGATGTTCTGGGTCTTGAGTTAAATAGCTCAAGGGGAAGGAGGAAGATTGGTCCGGGGGGGGGGGGGAATAATGTAGGAGTGAAAGTCCAGAGTGAGTGTGAGGGCCAGATGGAAGGATGGGGTCGCCATTTCGCGATGACGGAGCTGTCGGTTTGTGGGAAAAAAAAAAAATGTATGGAAGTTCTGCGTTGATTTAGATGTAGAATGAAAGTAGACTACGAGAAATGGGTGATTGTCTGTGCTTTGAAACTGGGAAATTCTTAGAGAGAGATTTGTAGGTGGTATTTATGGATGTGGAGAAAGCTTATGGTACAATTGATAGAGAAACCATATGAATGATGCTACAAATCTATGGTTTAAATGGAAATTTACTAAATGCAGTGAGTTTTCACCAAGAGAGTAAGGCGTGTTTGCGAGTAGGAAGAGAGGAGGGCGAGTGGTACTCTGTGAAAGCGAGTCGGCGTATGGGGGTGATGAAGGAGGTAAATGCAAAGGTCTTAAAGTAAGGGTCAGGTTTACGGTACATTTGAGATTGGGAGGCGTGGGAGGAACAGTTGCTGTATGCAGATGACACAGCTTTGATGTCAGACTCCAAACAGAAACCCCAGAAACAGGTGACAAACGTTTAGGAGAGAAGGTGAGAGAGGAAAGCTGAGAGTAAATGCGAACAAAAGTATGGCAATGAGGTGAAATTATCCACGTTTGAATGTGAGGAGATCCTTAAGGAGTGGAATCCTAGAAGATGATGGAAGTCATAGGGTGGGTAAGGGGGCGAAGGTTCCGGGTGCAGTGAGGAAAGTGCGGAAAGAAAACTCCAGTGTCTGTTGGGGCAAAGATGGGTTATGTGTGGAGGCATACGAGCTCAGCTGGCGGTGTTGTACACAGGGGTAAGTGTGGGACCCGGCATTGGACATGTTAGAAATCTCTGAGTCCAATTGATGGTTACGAGGCGAGTGGATCTCGCAAGTGTATCAGGAATGCCAGAGTAAGGAGAGAGAGAGAGAGAGAGAGAGAGAGAGAGAGAGAGAGAGAGAGAGAGAGAGAGGAGAGAGAGAGATGGGAAGGAACTAAAGACTTGGTCTGCCCTACCTAACCTAGCTACATTTTTGGGGTCTCTCTCTCTCTCTCTCCCGTGCGATGGTGTGTGTGTGTGTGTGTGTGTGTGTGTGTGTGTGTGTGTGTGTGTGACCTTTAATCTCTTGGTGTGGGCTGGAGAGAGAGAGAGAGAGAGAGAGAAGAGAGAGAGAGAGAGAGAGAGAGAGAGAGAGGAGAGAGAGTAGTTCCGCGATCGATACCCGGAGGTAGACAGCCTGCTTCTGGCGAGACAGAGCCGATAGACTGACTCGTCTATTGTTTATGGGGGGACAGACTGACTCGTCTATTGTTTGTGGTGGGACAGTCTGACTCGTCTATTGTTTGTGGTGGGACAGACTGACTCGTCTATTGTTTGTGGTGGGACAGACTGACTCGTCTATTGTTTGTGGTGGGACAGACTGACTCGTCTATTGTTTGTGGTGGGACAGACTGACTCGTCTATTTGTGGTGGGACAGTCTGACTCGTCTATTGTTTGTGGTGGGACAGACTGACTCGTCTATTGTTTGTGGTGGGACAGTCTGACTCGTCTATTGTTTGTGGTGGGACAGACTGACTCGTCTATTGTTTGTGGTGGGACAGACTGACTCGTCTATTGTTTGTGGTGGGACAGACTGACTCGTCTATTGTTTGTGGTGGGACAGACTGACTCGTCTATTGTTTGTGGTGGGACAGACTGACTCGTCTATTGTTTGTGGTGGGACAGACTGACTCGTCTATTGTTTGTGGTGGGACAGACTGACTCGTCTATTGTTTGTGGTGGGACAGACTGACTGGTATATTGTTTGTGGTGGGACAGACTGACTCGTATATTGTTTGTGGTGGGACAGACTGACTGGTATATTGTTTGTGGTGGGACAGACTGACTCGTCTATTGTTTGTGGTGGGACAGACTGACTCGTATATTGTTTGTGGTGGGACAGACTGACTCGTCTATTGTTTGTGGTGGGACAGACTGACTGGTATATTGTTTGTGGTGGGACAGACTCGTATATTGTTTGTGGTGGGACAGACTGACTGGTATATTGTTTGTGGTGGGACAGACTCGTATATTGTTTGTGGTGGGACAGACTGACTGGTATATTGTTTGTGGTGGGACAGACTCGTCTATTGTTTGTGGTGGGACAGACTGACTGGTATATTGTTTGTGGTGGGACAGACTGACTGGTATATTGTTTGTGGTGGGACAGACTGACTGGTATATTGTTTGTGGTGGGACAGACTGACTGGTATATTGTTTGTGGTGGGACAGACTCGTCTATTGTTTGTGGTGGGACAGACTGACTGGTATATTGTTTGTGGTGGGACAGACTGACTGGTATATTTGTGGTGGGACAGACTCGTCTATTGTTTGTGGTGGGACAGACTGACTGGTATATTGTTTGTGGTGGGACAGAATCGTATATTGTTTGTGGGTGGACAGACGACTGATGGTATATTGTTTTGTGGTGGGACAGACTGATGGTATATTGTTTGTGGTGGGACAGACTCGTCTATTGTTTGTGGTGGGACAGACTGACTGGTATATTGTTTGTGGTGGGACAGACTGACTGGTCTA
Organism: Panulirus ornatus; assembly: GCF_036320965.1. Lineage (NCBI taxonomy): Eukaryota > Metazoa > Arthropoda > Malacostraca > Decapoda > Palinuridae > Panulirus > Panulirus ornatus. The sequence goes on from NC_092268.1 coordinate 9,013,330, forward strand.
TTGTTTGTGGTGGGACAGACTGACTGGTATATTGTTTGTGGTGGACAGACTGACTCGTCTATTGTTTGTGGTGGGACAAAACTGACTGGTATATTGTTTTTGGTGGGACAGACTGACTCGTCTATTGTTTGTGGTGGGACAGACTGACTGGTATATTGTTTGTGGTGGGACAGACTGACTGGTATATTGTTTGTGGTGGGACAGACTGACTGGTATATTGTTTGTGGTGGGACAGACTCGTCTATTGTTTGTGGTGGGACAGACTGACTGGTATATTGTTTGTGGTGGGACAGACTGACTCGTCTATTGTTTGTGGTGGGACAGACTGACTGGTATATTGTTTGTGGTGGGACAGACTGACTCGTCTATTGTTGTGGTGGGACAGACTGACTGGTAATATTGTTTGGGGTGGGACAGACTGACTGGTATATTGTTTGTGGGTGGACAGACTGACTCGTCTATTGTTTGGTGGGACAGACTGACTCGTCTATTGTTTGTGGTGGGACAGACTGACTCGTATATTGTTTGTGGTGGGACAGACTGACTGGTATATTGTTTGTGGTGGGACAGACTGACTGGTTATTGTTTGTGGTGGGACAGACTGACTGGTATATTGTTTGTGGTGGGACAGACTGACTGGTATATTGTTTGTGGTGGGACAGACTGACTCGTCTATTGTTTGTGGTGGGACAGACTGACTCGTCTATTGTTTGTGGTGGGACAGACTGACTGGTATATTGTTTGTGGTGGGACAGACTGACTGGTATATTGTTTGTGGTGGGACAGACTGACTCGTCTATTGTTTGTGGTGGAGACAGACTGACTCGTCTATTGTTTGTGGTGGGACAGACTGACTCGTCTATTGTTTGTGGTGGGACAGACTGACTGGTATATTGTTTGTGGTGGGACAGACTGACTCGTCTATTGTTTGTGGTGGGACAGACTGACTCGTCTATTGTTTGTGGTGAGACAGAGATATTGTTTATCTCCATCTCTGACACACGTCCAACATCAGAACTCGAAACCACACGTTCGAATCCCCTTCCTCGTTAAAGAACGTCACAACACAGTCCACAGCAATTTGGACTAATAATTATAATTAGAACAAAAGAAGGAACAGAGAAGGGGGCCAAGTGAGGATATTCCCTCAAAGGCCCAGCCCTCTGTTCTTAACGCTACCCCGCTATCGCGGGAAATGGCGAGTATAGAACAATTACAACAAGAATTCGCCCTTATTCCATGCCTGGCCACAACCCTCCTACGACAACCCGACCTTCCTCATTCCACTGCAGCAGCGCAATGCCAACCAGAGCATTGCAGTGCAACACAGTATGCAACGCTGTTCCCACATGCCAGCCATTCGCCAGGCCGTCGTGCGCCAGACTGCGGTTCGCTGAGGGAGTTGATCGCTGGTGGTGTTGAGCGCTGGTGGTGTTCGCCACCCAGTCCTCCTTCCCGCCCTTTCCAGCTGTGTGTGTGTGTGTGTGTGTGTGTGTGTCCCTGGCTTTAAAACGTTTGCATCAGTATTCCTGGGCCGCCCGCCAGGCCGAGTGTCAAACGGCGGCCCCGACGTGAGTCTACTGCCGGTGCAGACGAAGGGGGGGAGGGAGGAGGAGGAGGGGGAAACGTTGCGATGATTGGACGGGGGGCGGACGACCCCTCTCCCTCTCTAGGAGAGAGAGAGAGAGAGAGAGAGGTGGATTATTTTGTTTTTATTTATTTAGCCATTTAATCGCCAATTTGCCTCTATTTTTACTTCTGGGTGGATATAAGGCTTCAATGGCCGGCGAGGCCGTATGCCAGAATGAACCCCTCCCCCCCTACAGGATAATGTAACATCCCGACCGTGAAAGACATTGGCCATTACCGCTAAAAATAGGTTGAGTCTGCAACACGCCAGCTAATCAGAGGCCTCGCGTCCAATGACGTCACCGACACGTCACACACCCGTGGTCGTAGGAGAGCCAATGAGCGGTCGGGAGGCGCGTGACGTCGGCTATATACAACCCAGCTGGGCCGCGCCAAAACAATCCCCCGTCAGTCAGCCCGTGAGTGCGGTGGAGGACTGACGTCCGTGCGTGTGTGTTCTCTCCCTGTCTCTCTCTCTCGCCAAACCCGAACCCACCACGACTTTGTTAGATTGTGACCCAGGGGAAAACCCATTGTTGTGCGTCGCCCCGTGGCAGAATGAACTTCTCGTTCGCCGGGTGCGGGTTCCTGGGCATATACCACGTAGGGGTGGCGGCTTGCCTGAAGAAATACGCCCCGAATTTGTTGGTAAACAAAATCTCGGGCGCGTCTGCGGGCGCGCTCGCCGCCGTCTGCCTGCTCTGCGATTCGCCGCTGGGTAAGTCTGCCTCCATGTGTGTGTCTGTCTTGTTAGAAAGGTAATTCGAGCGCATTTTCATGGCTTTAGGAGGGGTCGTTGGATCCAGGGCGAGGCGAACGACTTGAATGAGGTAGGGTTGTTAAATGTAATTCGAACGACTTGAATGAGGTGGGGTTGTTAAATGTAATACTAACGACTTAAATGAGGTGTTGTTAAATGTAATTCGAACGACTTGAATAAGGTAGGGTTGTTAAATGTAATTCGAACGACTTGAATGAGGTAGGGTTAAATGTAATTCGAACGACTTGAATGAGATAGGGTTGTTAATGTAATTCGAACGACTTAATGAGGTAGTGTCGGTAAAAGTAATTCGAACTACTTAAATGTGTTGTTAAACGTAATTCGAACGACTTAATGGGCTAGTGTTAAATGTAATTCGAACGACTTGAATGAGGTAGGGTTGTTAAATGTAATTCGAACGACTTGAATGAGGTAGGGTTGTTCAATGTAATTCGAACGACTTAAATGAGGTAGGGTTGTTAAATGTAATCCGAACGACTTAAATGAGGTAGTGTTGTTCAATGTAATTCGAACGACTTAATTGGGGTAGTGTTGTTCAATGTAATTCGAACGATTGAATGAGGTAGTGTTAAATGCAATTCGAACGACTTAATGGGGTAGTGTTGTTAAATGTAATACGAACGACTTAATGGGGTAGTGTTAAATGTAATTCGAACGACTTGGATGAGGTAGGGTTGTTAAATGTAATTCGAACGACTTAATGAGGTAGGGTTGTTAAAAGTAATTCGAACGACTTAAATGTGTTGTTAAATGTAATTCGAACGACTTGAATGAGGTAGTGTTGTGAAACGTAATTCGAACGACTTAATGAAGTAGTCTTAAATGTAATTCGAACGACTTAATGAAGTAGTCTTAAATGTAATTCGAACGACTTAGAGGTAGTCTTAAATGTAATTCGAACGACTTAATGAAGTAGTCTTAAATGTAATTCGAACGACTTAATGAAGTAGTCTTCAATGTAATTCGAACGACTTAATGAGGTAGTCTTAAGTGTAATTCGAACGACGTAATGAGGTAGTCTTAAATGTAATTCGAACGACTTGATGAAGTAGTGTTAATTGTAATTCGAACGACCATGAGGTAGTCTTAAATGTAATTCGAACGACTTAATGAGGTAGTCTGACCATTAATGGTTCTGTGGAACGGGCAGTTGTCTGTGCAACACGGCTAAACTGTGGGGGTGGGGGGGTAATTAGAGTGTGGTGTAATTAGCCTACATTTCAATGTAATCAGGCGTTTGAACACATATAATCGTTCTATATCAGGTATCACTCAATATTTTTTTTTAATGTAATCTTAATGTAATTTTTCCCTTGTCGAATATTCGATGACTTGAAATTACATTCAAGAATATCCCCCCAATGTAATTGGTGGCACACCCCAGACTTCAGTGGATGTTGACTTCCATGTGTGGTACACGCTGTGGCCACCAGGAAAAAACCAGTTTGTTTGTGGCCAAGGAAGATGTCATGCTAACAGTCATTCTAATATATATATATATATATATATATATATATATATATATATATAATATATATATATATATATATATATATATATATATTATATTTGTGTGTGTGATTATTACACGAAAGTGTACTTGGGAACTTTATCGTGTTTTCATTTTTTTTTTTTTTTTTTATTTTCCAAAGAAGGAACAGAGAATTGGGCCAGGTGAGGGTATTCCCTCAAAGGCCCAGTCCTCTGTTCTTAATGCTACCTCGCTAACGCGGGAAATGGCGAATAGTTTAAAAGAAAGTATATATATATATATATATAATTATATATATTATATATATATATATATATATATATTATATATTATATATATATATATATATATAATGATTCTTGATATTCGTATTGTAACGTATTTGCTGTGAGAGATAAGATGGTAAAGAGCTTGTAACTTGTAAGTACAAAACCAAGTGATTTATGGTTTTTATAAGTACACAACCCATGGGTTGTGGTTTTTATAAGTACACAACCCATGGCTTGTGGTTTTTATAAGTACACAACCCATGGCTTGTGGTTTTTATAAGTACACAACCCATGGGTTGTGGTTTTTATAAGTACACAACCCATGGCTTGTGGTTTTTATAAGTACACAACCCATGGCTTGTGGTTTTTATAAGTACACAACCCATGGCTTGTGGTTTTTATAAGTACACAACCCATGAGTTATGGTTTTTATAAGTACACAACCCATGGGTTATGGTTTTTATAAGTACAGAACCCACGGGTTATGGTTTTTGTAAGTACACAACCCATGGGTTATGGTTTTTATAAGTACACAACCCATGGGTTATGGTTTTTATAAGTACACAACCCATGGGTTATGGTTTTTATAAGTACAGAACCCACGGGTTATGGTTTTTGTAAGTACACAACCCATGGCTTGTGGTTTTTATAAGTACACAACCCATGGCTTGTGGTTTTTATAAGTACACAACCCATGGCTTGTGGTTTTTATAAGTACACAACCCATGGGTTATGGTTTTTATAAGTACACAACCCATGGCTTGTGGTTTTTATAAGTACACAACCCATGGCTTGTGGTTTTTATAAGTACACAACCCATGGGTTATGGTTTTTATAAGTACACAACCCATGGCTTGTGGTTTTTATAAGTACACAACCCATGGGTTGTGGTTTTTATAAGTACACAACCCATGGCTTGTGGTTTTTATAAGTACACAACCCATGGCTTGTGGTTTTTATAAGTACACAACCCACGGGTTATGGTTTTTATAAGTACAGAACCCATGAGTTATGGTTTTTGTAAGTACACAACCCATGAGTTATGGTTTTTATAAGTACACAACCCATGGCTTGTGGTTTTTATAAGTACACAACCCATGGCTTGTGGTTTTTATAAGTACACAACCCATGGGTTATGGTTTTTATAAGTACACAACCCATGGCTTGTGGTTTTTATAAGTACACAACCCATGGCTTGTGGTTTTTTATAAGTACACAACCCATGCTTGTGGTTTTTATAAGTACACAACCCATGGCTTGTGGTTTTTATAAGTACACAACCCATGGCTTGTGGTTTTTATAAGTACACAACCCATGGCTTGTGGTTTTTATAAGTACACAACCCATGGCTTGTGGTTTTTATAAGTACACAACCCATGGCTTGTGGTTTTTATAAGTACACAACCCACGGGTTATGGTTTTTATAAGTACAGAACCCATGAGTTATGGTTTTTGTAAGTACACAACCCATGAGTTATGGTTTTTATAAGTACACAACCCATGGCTTGTGGTTTTTATAAGTACACAACCCATGGCTTGTGGTTTTTATAAGTACACAACCCATGGCTTGTGGTTTTTATAAGTACACAACCCATGGCTTGTGGTTTTTATAAGTACACAACCCATGGCTTGTGGTTTTTATAAGTACACAGCCCATGGCTTGTGGTTTTTATAAGTACACAACCCATGGCTTGTGGTTTTTATAAGTACACAACCCATGGCTTGTGGTTTTTATAAGTACACAACCCATGGCTTGTGGTTTTTATAAGTACACAACCCATGGCTTGTGGTTTTTATAAGTACACAACCCATGGCTTGTGGTTTTTAAAGTACACAACCCATGGCTTGTGGTTTTTATAAGTACACAACCCATGGCTTGTGGTTTTTATAAGTACACAACCCATGGCTTGTGGTTTTTATAAGTACACAACCCATGGCTTGTGGTTTTTATAAGTACACAACCCA
>NC_092268.1:9029465-9036965 GCF_036320965.1 Panulirus ornatus
GTTTGTGTTTATGTGTGTGTGTATGTCTTTGTGTGTGTGTGTGTGTTTTATTTAGGTGATTTTAGAATTAGACATGGCTGAAAGTGGCATATTTAGGTGATTTTAGAATTAGACATGACTGAAGGTGTCAAATTTAAGTGGTTTTAGAATTTAGACTTTGCTGAAGGTGTCAAATTTAAGTGATTTTAGAATTTAGACTTTGCTGAAGGTGACATATTTAATGATTTTTGAATTAGACTGACTAGAAGGTTTTATTGTCATAATAATATGACAAACACAATCTCAAACCCGGATGTAAAGTTTTTAATGGGTACAATGTCAACATTGACCCGAAAAAAAAAATAGAGATGTTCCAATAATATTTTTGTTATGTTGTGTATGTTTGACCCGAAAATAGATATTTTATCTTGTGATGATGAGATAAATAGATTGCTTGGTTCTCAGACTATGTAAGTGTTATAAAAAAAAAAAATAAACAAACCATGAGGGCCGTTTTCTTTACATCTGACGTTCCTTTAAGGAAAAGGTTATTCTTAATAGAACGGTTACGATGTAAACACTTTTAAGTGCCTTTATATATATATATATATATATATATATATATATATATATATATATATATATATATATATATATATTCCTATGAGTCCACGGGGAAAATGTATATCAACTGACTGTTCTATTTCTCTCTTGTGTCTCCCATGATGATGTGATTATTACACGAAAGTGCACTTGGGAACTTATCGTGTTTCATTTCCCCCCGTGGACTCATAGGAATATCTTGATCACGCGCAAAATTGTGATCCTTTCCAATATGTATAGATATATATGTGTGTGTGTGTGTGTTTTGACGTTCTTTTAAGAAAATGGACGAAATGCAGCGGATTCGAACCAAACTGTGGGAGCGTTTTTCCTGAGGTCTGACGTTCTTTTAGGAATATAGTCATCATTAATTAAATGGTTCCGATTGGAATTGTAAAACCTTCTTCTTACGTCTGACGTCTTTTTAGGAAAATAAATGTAGTTAATGGAACGCTTTCGGTCAGAACGTTCTTTTAGCGAAAACATAAATATAATTAACGTTTTTTTTTTTATATATATATAAACTTAGAGTTTGTTTTTTCCCACTCAATACATCTGACGTTCTTTTAGGAAAACAGTCACTCAGTGGAACACGGTTTTAATCAGAACTACGAGTCGTTTTCTTTACATCTGACGTTCTTTTAGGAAAACAGTCACACTCAATAGAACACGGTTTTAATCAGAACTACAAGTCGTTTTCTTTACATCTGACGTTCTTTTAGGAAAACTCACTCAGTGGAACACGGTTTTAATCAGAACTACAAGTCGTTTTCTTTACATCTGACGTTCTTTTAGGAAAACTCACTCAGTGGAACACGGTTTTAATCAGAACTACAAGTCGTTTTCTTTACATCTGACGTTCTTTTAGGAAAATATCACTCATGAAACACGGTTTGGTTAATCAACTAATCGTTTATCTTTAATATAATGGGACTTAGGAAAAAATCACTCTATATAATGGTTTTTGATGAGAACTTAGAAATCATAATTCTTTAATTGTATATTATTGGAGAAACTTAGTGAATCATAATTGACTTATTATTAATTGTAATTAGATGGAACATAGTGTAATCATAATTGACTTATTATTAAGTGTATAATTTGATGGGGAACTTAGTGAATCATAATTGACTTTATTTTAATTGTATTATTTATGGAGAACTAGTGAATCATAATTGACTTTATATTAATTGTATATTTAGTGGGTACTTTAGTGAAATCATATTGACTTTTATTAATTGTAATTTGAGGAACTTGTGAATCATAATTGACTTTTATATTAATTATATTAGAGGGTGGAACTTAGTGAATCATAATTGACTTTATTATTAATTGTATATTTGATGGGAAACTTAGTGAATCATAATTGACTTTATTATTAATTGTATATTAGATGTGGAACTTAGTGAATCATAATTGACTTTATTATTAATTGTATATTAGATGTGGAACTTAGTGAATCATAATTGACTTTATTATTAATTGTGTATTTGATGTGGAACTTAGTGAATCATAAATAACTTTATTATTAATTGTTATTTGATGTGGAACTTAGTGAATCAAATACTTATATTAATTATATTTGATGTGGAACTTAGTGAATCATAATTGACTTTATTATTAATTGTGTATTTGATGGAGAACTTAGTGAATCATAATTGACTTTATTATTAATTGTATATTAGATGCGGAACTTAGTGAATGATAGTTGACTTTATTATTAATTGTATATTTGATGAAGAACTTAGTGAATCATAATTGACTTTATTATTAATTGTATATTTGATGTGGAACTTAGTGAATCATAATTGACTTTATTATTAATTGTATATTTGATGGGAAACTTAGTGAATCATAATTGACTTTATTATTGATTGTATATTTGATGTGGAACTTAGTGAATCATAATTACTTTATTATTAATTGTTATTTGATGTGGAACTTAGTGAATCATAATTAACTTTATTATTAATTGTATATTTGATGTGGAACTTAGTGAATCATAATTAACTTTATTATTAATTGTATATTTGATGTGGAACTTAGTGAATCATAATTAACTTTATTATTAATTGTATATTTGATGTGGAACTTAGTGAATCATAATTGACTTTATTATTAATTGTATATTTGATGAAGAACTTAGTGAATCATAATTGACTTTATTATTAATTGTATATTTGATGTGGAACTTAGTGAATCATAATTAACTTTATTATTAATTGTATATTTGATGTGGAACTTAGTGAATCATAATTAACTTTATTATTAATTGTATAATTGATGGGAAACTTAGTGAATCATAATTAACTTTATTATTAATTGTATATTTGATGTGGAACTTAGTGAATCATAATTAACTTTATTATTAATTGTATATTTGATGTGGAACTTAGTGAATGATAATTGACTTTATTATTAATTGTATATTTGATGGAGAACTTAGTGAATCATAATTGACTTTATTATTAATTGTATATTTGATGTGGAACTTAGTGAATCATAATTGACTTTATTATTAATTGTATATTTGATGTGGAAACTTAGTGAATCATAATTGACTTTATTATTAATTGTATATTTGATGTGGAACTTAGTGAATCATAATTGACTTTATTATTAATTGTATATTTGATGTGGAACTTAGTGAATCATAATTAACTTTATTATTAATTGTATATTTGATGTGGAACTTAGTGAATCATAATTAACTTTATTATTAATTGTATATTTGAATGGGAGCGTGGCCAGTCATTATTGTTGCTGTGATAAGATAAGACATGTTTTGCTCTAGGGTTTTGTGGACACTGATAACACGACGGTACGACCCTTGGGTACGACGATACGACCCTTGAGTACGACGGTACGACCTTTAGGTACGACGGTACGACCCATGGGTACGACGGTACGACCCTTGAGCACGAGGGTACGACCCTTGGGCACGACGGTACGACCCTTGAGCACGACGGTACGACCCTTGGGTACGACGGTACGACCCTTAGAGCACGACGGTACGACCCTTGGGCACGACGGTACGACCCTTAGAGCACGACGGTACGACCCTTGGGTACGACGGTACGACCCTTGGGCACGACGGTACGACTGTACGGGAGCCGTGCTGTGAGGCAGTGCTGGGGGGAAAAGAAAAAAGACATTTCGATTCGTCTTCATTCCACCGACCTCTACCTTCTCTCGCCACGCCTCCAATCGTAGCTGACGGCATCACATGAGCCTTTTGTGCAGGGTTCGCATCCCATAGACCCACCACTACTTAAGGGCGTCATAGAGGCAGAGCCTTTTTGGCATTAAATACTGGGGGGGGGGAATTATCTAGACTTCTTCATTCCACCATCCTCTACCTTCACTCGCCACATCGTAAACATGGCGTACCGCATCATTTCAGGTAAAGGGGTTCGAACCCCCTTGACCCACCCAAGGACGTCATTGAGATAAGTCTATTGTGAGGCAAAACTTTTGCATGAAAAAGTTATCTGTACGTCCTCATTCCACCATGCTCTACCTTCGCTCGCCACATCTTAAACATGACGTACCGCTTCATCTCAACTTCAAGTACAGGGGGTTCGAACCCCCCCTTGACCCACCACTACTTAAGGGCGTCATTGAAGTAAGACTCTTTGATGAGATGATCTTTAAGCGAAGCAAAACCAAATGTCGCTACGTCTTCATTCCGCCGCCCTCTACCTTCTCTCACCATGCCTTTAAAACATGGCGCACCGCATGTCCAATCAGCGTCAAATACAGACCCGCATCCTCGTAACTTATAATTTAAGTAATGCACTTTATTAATCACCATATTTTCCCACTTTCACTTACTTCCCGTTTTCTTCCAATTCTACTATGATGTGGTACGCGCCCCCGAGGGGGGGGGGGTGGGGGAAGGGTCGTACACGTGGAGTGTGGTCGTACCGCGGTGCCTGGTCGACCAGACGGGTCGTGAACAGCCCTACCATCACTGGATTAATGACGCACACACACACACACACACACACACACACACACACACACACACACACACACACGTGCACACACACACGTGCCACACACACACACACACAACGTGCACACACACACACACACACACACACACACACCACACACACACACACACACACGTGCACACACACACACACACACAACACACACACACACACACACACACCACACACACACACACACACACACTGCACACACACACAGCACACACACACACACACATCACACACACACACACACACACACACACTGCACACACACACACGTGCACACACCACACACACACACACACACACACAACACACACACACACACACGTGCACACACACACACACACACAACACACATCACACACACACACACACACACACACACACACACTACACACACACACAACACACACACCACACACACGTCACACACACACACACACACACACACACACACACACACACACACGTGCACACACACACACACTACACAACACACACACACGTCACACACACACACACACACGTGCACACACACACACAACAACACACACACACACACACACACACAACAACACACGTGCACACACACACACACACACACACACACACACACACACACACACCACGTGCACACACACACACACACACACACACACACACACACACACTGGTCGAGGGAACGAGCGGTGAGCACCGTCGTGTGTTCAAGGGTCGTATCGTCGTGTGTTCAAGGGTCGTACCGTCGTGTGTTCAAGGGTCGTACCGTCGTGTGTTCAAGGGTCGTACCGTCGTGGTTCAAGGGTCGTACCGTCGTGTGTTCAAGGGTCGTACCGTCGTGTGTTCAGGTCGTACGTCGTGTGTTCAAGGGTCGTACCGTCGTGTGTTCAAGGGTCGTACCGTCGTGTGTTCAAGGTCGTACCGTCGTGTGTTCAAGGGTCGTACCGTCGTGTGTTCAAGGTCGTACCGTCGTGTGTTCAAGGGTCGTACCGTCGTGTGTTCAAGGGTCGTACCGTCGTGTGTTCAAGGATCGTACCGTCGTGTGTTCAAGGGTCGTACCGTCGTGTTCAAGGTCGTACCGTCGTGTGTTCAAGGGTCGTACCGTCGTGTGTTCAAGGGTCGTACCGTCGTGTGTTCAAGGATCGTACCGTCGTGTGTTCAAGGGTTCGTACCGTCGTGTGTTCAAGGGTCGTACCGTCGTGTGCTCAAGGGTCGTACCGTCGTGTGTTCAAGGGTCGTACGTCGTGTGTTCAAGGGTCGTACCGTCGTGTGTTCGGGTCTACCGTGTGTGTTCAAGGGTCGTACCGTCGTGTGCTCAAGGGTCGTACCGTCGTGTGTTCAAGGGTCGTACCGTCGTGTGTTCAAGGGTCGTACCGTCGTGTGTTCAAGGGTCGTACGTGTGTGTTCAAGGTCGTACGTCGTGTGTTCAAGGGTCGTACCGTCGTGTGTTCAAGGGTCGTACCGTCGTGTGTTCAAGGGTCGTAAACCCTCGTGTGTTCAAGGGTCGTCCTGGGGAACTGTGTCAAGGTTTTGTTACCGTCGTGTTTCAAGGGTCGTACCGTCGTGTGTCAAGGGTCGTACCGTCGTGTGTCAAGGGTGTACCGTCGTGTGTTCAAGGGTCGTACCGGGTCGTGTGTTCAAGGATCGTACCGTCGTGTGTTCAAGGTGTACCGTCGTGTGTTCAAGGGTTGTACCGTCGTGTGTTCAAGGGTCGTACCGTCGTGCGCGTACGACATCTGCCAACCCAGCGTACCCCCTTACATGGACCCCCATATACGTAACCCCCGAAGTGGAATTTGACCCGGCCTTTATCACATTATCTGGGGGGGGGGGGAGGGTTCAACCCCCCCCACACACACCCCCAGAGATAAGGGGGTAGTGGACGGGTTGGACGTGCCCTCTGGGGTGGGTTTTTTTTTTATACCCCCTTATATATATACAGTTCAAGGTCCCCCGCCCCCCCTTAGAAATGGTTAAGTCGCCTTTGGGCTCAATTGTATGAGATTATCGCACGTAATTGCACCACACGATTATTCCACCTTAAATAATTGCACCACACGATAATTCCACCTTAAATAATTGCACCACACGATAATTCCACCTTAAATAATTGCACCACACGATAATTCCACCTTAAATAATTGCACCACACGATATTCCACCTTAAATAATTGCACCACACGATAATTCCACCTTAAATAATTGCACCACACGATAATTCCACCCCAAATAATTGCACCACACGATTATTTCACCTTAAATAATTGCACCACACGATAATTCCACCCAAATAATTGCACCACAACACTAACATATTCCACCTTAAATAATTGCACCATCACACACGATTATTCACCTAAATAATTGCACCACACGATAATTCCACCCCAAATATTGCCCACCATCACTAATAATCACCACACGATATTCACCTAAATAATTGCACCACACGATAATTCCACCCTAAATAATTGCACCACACGATAATTCCACCTTAAATAATTGCCACACGAAATCACCGTAATAATTGCACCACACATATTCACTTAAATAATTGCACCACACGATTAATTCCACCCTAAATAATTGCACCACATGATAATTCCACCCCAAATATTGCACCACACGATAATTCAACCCCAAATAATTGCACCACACGATTATTTCACCTTAAATAATCACCACACAATAATTCATTCACACGATAATTCCTCCACGTGTGTGTGTGTGTGTGTGTGTGTGTGTGTGTGTGTGTGTGTGTGTCTGATCAGTAAATGAAATATATGCATTTATATTAACTAAGGAGCGAATGACCTTTCTATATATATTCCTATGAGTCCACGGGGGAAAATGAAACAGGATAAGTTGCCAAGTGCACTTTCGTGTCATAATCACATCATCATCAGGGGAGACA
>NC_092268.1:9041965-9104601 GCF_036320965.1 Panulirus ornatus
TTAAGCTGGTTTGGAAGGTAATCGTGTTACATTAAGATAATTTCGAAGGTAATCGTGTTACATTTAGATAATTTCGAAGGTAATCGTGTTACATTAAGCTACTTTGGAAGGTAATCGTGTTACATTAAGATAATTTCGAAGGTAATCGTGTTACATTAAGATACTTTGGGAAGTAATCGTGTGTTACACTAAGCCAGTGTGACAATTGTGTTACGGATAACATACTCTTGTGCCAGACACACTTACATGTTCTGTGTTGGAATTACTTTTCCTTGTGTGTGTGTGTGTGTGTGTGTGTGTGTGTGGTGTGTGTGTGTGTGTAAACCACCACATCCCATCTTCTGTTCGTGTAAACCACCACATCCCATCTTCTGTTCGTGTAAACCACCACATCCCATCTTCTGTTCGTGTAAACCACCACATCCCATCTTCTGTCGTTAACCACACCATCTGTCGTGTAAACCACCACACCCATCTTCTGTTCGTGTAAACCACCACATCCCATCTTCTGTCCGTGTAAACCACCACATCCCATCTTCTGTTCGTGTAAACCACCACACCCATCTTCTGTCGTGTAAACCACCACATCCCATCTTCTGTTCGCCTCTGCCCCACACGAGGCGACCTTGAACCATTGTTGTTATATATATATATACATTGGCCCATATCTCCCTACTCACACCGTAACCCCCCCACAACCCCCCACCCCCACAATAGATATGGCCCACAGCTGGGTAGATAGGAGGGGGTTGGCAAGTACCTGGGTTCGATTCTCTCTTCCCTCAAGGTTCCGTCGTACCCTGGGCCTTATGTAACCTGCGCCATTACCCCCCCCACACACCCCCCACACACCCCCCACACACACCCCCCACACACACCCCCCACACCACCCCCACACACCCCACACCCCCACCATGGGGCGCGCCCCCTCCCTCCACCACCCCCTTACCCCGGGAGTGTATACAGAGGCGCGCCATTAAGGGCGTATACAACGGCGCTCCACTAAGCTTTACATATATATGTTTATATATAGTATTTTATTGTACTGCATCGCCGTTTCCCGCCTTGAGCGAGGTAGCGCAAGGGGACACAGACGAAAGAATGGCCCCAACCCCACCCACTATACACATGTATATACATACACGTCCACACACGCACATATATACATAACTGTACATCTCAACATATACATATATATACATATAAACACGTGTACATGATCATACATGCTGCCTTCATCCATTCCCGTGGCCACCCCGCCACACACACACCACACACACACAAAACTGGAATGTAAATGTAAATTGAAATGGAGAAAATATATATGAGTGGCTCTTTCAGGGAAATTAAGCAGTTATTATGTGCAAGAATGGACACTTGTTTGTGAAATAGGGTTGAATTAACGTTAATTACTCATTTTTCTTTATTTTTAGGTTATTAAATATATCTCAGATCTGATGTTTACGTTGAGCCATTAAGATAATATTAGACGAATGATTATATAAATGTTTTACATCATTATTAATCGTCATTTGTAACCAGTCTGTCACGTAGACTAGATATACTTTTAGTATATCCATGAGATATACTTGGAATATATCCAAACATAGAATATTTAATGATCATTAAAATATGAATAGCCTAGACGCTTGTCTATGGCCGCCGACGATGGAATCTCATTTGACTCTCTTGGCGACAGTGGTTTTCCGACGTCACGGCTGACGTCACTTAGCAACCAGCCATTCAGCGGTGGGAGAGATGACAGACGCCAGCCAATGAGGGGCCGTGATGAATGTGTGTGTCTGTGTGTATTCCGGGGCCGGGGTTACGTAACATCGCTTGGCAACATTTTGTTGCAAAATCACGCCCGTAAACCCCCCTGTCCCACTCAGATTCTTTCCCCCCGTTCAGTTCAGCCATGTTTTTCTGGTCCGTGAATGGATTTTCCCCCGCGGGACGTCGCAGCGAATTTTCATGTCGCGTAACGGAAGCTTTCATATGATTATGGGCGGCCATATTGAGATACCATTGTACCTCTTGTTATTGTATTTTTATCCGATTATATGTAAGCCTACGGATGAGGCAGGGTGGTAATTAGTGTATTATCAGTCATTATGGCTTTATCATTTAACAGCTAGATGGAGTGGATTATACCAAGATGGTTATTAAAAAAAAAAGGCCGGTTTGAATTATGTTTACGTAACAGGAGAATGTGACGGAGGTGCCATTGTCTTGTGACGGTGATGGAAGACCTGTTGTTACCCCATTCGTAAAATGGATTCCTTGTTATCGCCTGCGTGAGGGAATTAGAGAGAAATGAATGATGATAAAGAGGTGGAAAAGGAGAGGAATGATGATGATGATGAGAGGAGGAAAAGGAGAGAAATGGCAACTATGACGGGGTTGGGGGGGGTCTGTGTGATGATGAAGCAGTGACGTCATGATCTGGAGGTACGACCCTTGAGCACGACGGTACGACCCACGAGCACGAGGGTACGACCCTTGAGCACACGACGGTACGACCATCGGCACACTTGAGCACTAACTCGACCTGTACAATATTGGCAGGCAAACCCAGACCTGTACCAAATTGGCACACTGAGCACTAACCTCCGACCTGTACCAATATTGGCACACTGAGCACTAACCCCCAGACCTGTACCAATATGGGCACACTGAGCACTAACCTCCGACCTGTACCAATATTGGCCACTGAGCTAGCCCGACCTTACCAATAGTGCTCGATGCCAATTTGTACGCGAGCTAGTGCTCAGGTGTCAATATTGGTACAGGTCGGGGGCTAGTGCTCAGTGTGCCAATATTGGTACAGGTCGGGGTAGTGCTCAGTGTGCAATGGACAGTTGGGGTAGGTCTGGTCATATGAAGGGGGCTAGTGCTCAGTGTGCCAATATTGGTACAGGTCAGGGGGCTAGTGCTCAGTGTGCCAATATTGGTACAGGTCGGGGGGCTAGTGCTCAGTGTGCCAATATTGGTACAGGTCAGGGGGCTAGTGCTCAGTGTGCCAATATGGTACAGTCGGGGCTAGTGCATCAGTGTGTAATATTGGTACAGGTCGGGGGGCTAGTGCTCAGTGTGCCAATATGTACAGTCGGGGTTGTACACACAGTACAGCGTACCGTGGTGTGTACCGTACCGTACCGTATACACTTGCACTGGCCTGTAATGTCTTGGTGTGGGGTTGGGGGGGCTTCGGTAAACTCTGCGGGAAGACTTGTGACAATTTCGGAGAGAGAGAGAGAGAGAGAGAGAGAGAGAGAGAGAGAGAGTTGGACTGCCGATTTTTTTAGTGTGTTTGTATGTATGTTTGTATGTGGATGTGCTTGTATGTGTGTGTGTGTGTATGTATGTATGTATGTATGTTTGTATGTATGTTTGTGTGTGTGTATGTATGTATGTTTGTGTATGTGTATGTATGTATGTTTGTATGTGTGTATATGTGTGTGTGTATGTTTGTATGTGTGTATATGTGTGTGTGTATGTGTGTGTATGTATGTATGTTTGTGTATGTGTATGTATGTATGTTTGTATGTGTGTGTATATGTGTGTGTGTATGTGTGTGTGTGTGTGTATGTTTATGTGTGTGTTTGTGTGGATTAAGTTGGGTACAATGATTATTTGATGAATTACAGATATGGTAATAGCACATGCGTATTGCTGAATATTTTTATTGCTGATTATTATTATTATTATTATTATTATTATTATTATTATTATTATTATTATTATTATTATTATTAATGTTTTATATTATGGTTTGGTCATTTGTGTTGGCGTAAATAGCTCTATCTCTCTCTCTTCCTCCTTCTCTCTCTCTTCTCTCTCTCTCTCTCTTATTATTAATATTATATATATTTATAATATATTATATATATATATGAAGACATGATAGTGGTGTGTGATATGACGTATAGAGAACGTACAGGTTGGGGGAGTGAGAACGAGAGAAGCCATGTGAGTCAGTAATTTGGTTCGTCAGCCAGTTGAGCGCACTCACGGCTGCCCGCCCGGTACACACACACACACACGACAACAACGTGTCTTGGCGTCTGGACGCTGGTAACTTCCTGCACAGAGACCGTGTCTCTGTACTAAGTCTGTGCCCTTGGGAGAGGTGTGCTACCACTCTCTGGTTACTAGGTCTCACTCACAAGAGACCGGTGGCTACCACTCTCTCTGGTGCTCCACCCTGAAGACTAGGTATGGTACCACTTCCTGGGTTACTAAGGGTGTGTCGACCTCTCTGGGGTTACTAAGGTATGTAACCACCTCTCTGGGTTACTAAGGTATGTACCACCTCTCTGGGTTCTTAGGTATGTACCACCTCTCTGGGGTTACTAAGGTATGTAACCACCTCTCTGGGGTTACTAAGGTATGCTACCACCTCTCTGGGGTTACTAAGGTATGTAACCACCTCTCTGGGGTTACTTAGGTATGTAACCACCTCTCTGGGGTTACTGAGGTATGCTACCACCTCTCTGGGGTTCCTAAGGTATGTAACCATGTCTCTTGGGTTACTGAGGTGTGCTACCACCTCTCTGGGGCTACTAAGGTATGTAACCACCTCTCTGGGGTTACTAAGGTATGTAACCACCTCTCTGGGGTTACTAAGGTATGCTAACCACCTCTTGGGTTACTAAGGTATGTAACCACCTCTCTGGGGTTACTTAGGTATGTAACCACCTCTCTGGGGTTACTAAGGTATGTAACCACCTCTCTGGGGTTACTAAGGTATGTAACCACCTCTCTGGGGTTACTAAGGTATGTAACCACCTCTCTGGGGTTACTAAGGTATGCTACCACCTCTCTGGGGTTACTAAGGTATGTAACCACCTCTCTGGGTTACTTAGGTATGTAACCACCTCTCTGGGGTTACTGAGGTATGCTACCACCTCTCTGGGGTTACTAAGGTATGTAACCACCTCTCTGGGGTTACTAAGGTATGCTACCACCTCTCTGGGGTTACTAAGGTATGCTACCACCTCTCTGGGTTACTAGGTTGCTACCACCTCTCTGGGGTTACTAGGGTATGCTACCACCTCTCTGGGGTTACTAAGGTATGCTACCACCTCTCTGGGGTTACTAAGGTATGCTACCACCTCTCTGGGGTTACTAAGGTATGCTACCACCTCTCTGGGGTTACTGAGGTGTGCTACCACCTCTCTGGGGTTACTAAGGTATGTAACCACCTCTCTGGGGTTACTAAGGTATGCTACCACCTCTCTGGGGTTACTAAGGTATGCTACCACCTCTCTGGGGTTACTGGGTATGCTACCACCTCTCTGGGGTTACTAAGGTATGTAACCACCTCTCTGGGGTTACTAAGGTATGTACCACCTCTCTGGGGTTACTTAGGTATGTAACCACCTCTCTGGGGTTACTGGGGTGTGCTACCACCTCTCTGGGGTGATTAATATCTCCTGCGTCACAGTGACGCAGGTGTGACGGGTCATCTTACCTCCTCAGCCACATCCAAGAATCGCAAATGTTTTCGTTTTTTTATGATGTTTTCATATTGCTTAAGCCACACGTCTACGTACTCACGTGTGGGGGATTAACATGACACGTGTGTGTGTTGGTGGTGT
Source organism: Panulirus ornatus (assembly GCF_036320965.1). NCBI lineage: Eukaryota > Metazoa > Arthropoda > Malacostraca > Decapoda > Palinuridae > Panulirus > Panulirus ornatus. The sequence continues at coordinate 9,047,569 of NC_092268.1, forward strand.
ATGTTGTGGTATGATGTTTGTGTCTTTGTGTGTAGTCATGTTGTCTCTGTGTGGGGTGTATTGATGTGTGTCTGTGTGTTGTTGTGTGTAGTTGTATGTGTGTGTGTGTGTGTTGTGTGTGTTTGTGTATGTGTTGTGTGTGTGTGTTGTGTGTGGTTGTGTGTTGTTATGTGTGTCTGTGTGTGTGTTGTGTGTATGTTTGTGGTCTGTGTGTGGTGTGTGTGTGTATGTTGTGTGTGTGTTGTTGTGTGTTTGTGTGGTTGTGTGTGTGTGTGTGTATGTGTGTCTGTGTGTGTGTGTGTGTGTGTGTGTGTGTGTGTTGTGATGTGTTGTGGGTTGTGTGGTGTGTGTTGTGTGTTGTGTGTGTGTGTGTGTGTGTGGTGTGTATGTTTGTGTTGTGTGTAGTGTGTGTGTGTGTGTATGTGTGTTTATGTGTGTGTGTGTGTGTAGATGTGTGTGTGTGTGTGTGTGTGTGTGTGTGTGTAGACCCACACACATATTCTCCTCAGGCTAATCCAGGCCAAATTTTATCGACCAGCCCCATTTGGGAAGGATGGAATGCTGGGGGTTGGCTGTGGACCAGCTACCGCGCCCAGGATTCGAACCCAGTAACTATAACCATTACACCACTCAGGCCATGTCGCCCTCTTGTATATACATTATTATAACGCAGTTTAGATCAGTCATCTTCCCTTGGTCTGTCGTATTTCGTTATATTAGATGGAGGTATGCGGTATAACATATTTCGTTATACTGGTGGGGTTGACCAGGTGGGGTATGCGGTATATCCATATTTCGTTATACTGGTGGGGTTGACCAGGTGGGGTATGCGGTATAACCATATTTCGTTATACTGGAGGGGTTATCCAAATGAGGGTATGCGGTGTAACAAGGTTGTTACGTTCGTACTAGTTCAACCCTGAAATTTGTCACGCATTCCCTGCGTGTCGTAGATGGCGACTAAAAGGTGGAGGGAGCTGGGGGGGGGGGTCTGGAAATACTCCCCTCCAGTTTTTGATCTTTCCAAAAGAAGGAACAGAGAAGGTGGCCAAGTGAGGATATTCCCTCAAAAGCTCAGTCCTCTGTTCTTAACGCTACCTCGCTAACGCGGCAAATGGCGAATAGTATGAAAAAAAGAATATATATATATATATATATATATATATATATATATATATTATATATATATATATATATATATATATATAATAATACCCCTCCATCATGAGATGTCGCACTTGTCCAAATTGAGCTGAGGGATTATGTTCAGTACGAGAAAAAGTATGAGATCCAGACGAGTAGACGTGGAAGATGAGTTGAAGCCGAGTTCAATCACCATTATGATCATATAGCAACGACCTATGTAGATTATAGCGGGGTTCACGTGCGGCGTTCAACTCGGGTCACACGTGACGTGGGCGATGGTCAGGTCAAGTGCAGTGGGGAAGGTCAGAGGTCACGTGAGGGATTAGGGAAGGTGTGTGTGTTGTGTGTGTGTGTGTGTGTGTGTGTGTGTGTGTGTGTGTGTGTGTGTGTTATTCCATATGGCTTCAGGCCAGGTTTGTGATTAGCGTGTGTGGGGGGGGGGCGTGGGCGTGGATGAAACCTCTTTGTACAGGGGGGGGGGGGGGTCAGAGGGGCTTACGGGTAGGTGTGTGTGTTGTGTGTGTGTGTGTGTGTGTGTGTGTGGGAAGCCATTGTTGTGGAAGGGGGTCTGGCTTCGTCTTACATAAGGGGGCAACGTCGCTTCATAAACCCGCTAATGGAATCAAAGGAGAATGATGAAGATGCATTCTCCTCTTCCTACCCGCACCGTGTACAGTACACTCAATATTCCCCCTTCCCTTCACCCCCTTCACAACCCCCCCATCACCCCCTTCACCGTTCGGGGTGACAGCCCACCCCACAATCACATTTGTCTCAGTTCCCCTCTAATTCTACTCCGTTTTCTCTCATTCTACTCCGTTTTCTCTCATTCCACTTCGTTTTCTCTAGTTCTAAACCTCCATTATTTTGTTTTTTTTCCTCCGTTTTCTCTCCATCCCTTCCTCTATGTATCACCCCCGCCCCCATTCCCCCCCCTATCTCTGCAGTGGCCACGCCCTTGCATGGCTTCGCGTTACATAGGCGTGACCTTGAAAACCAGTTTAGCAAGGAATCCTCATTCCCCCTGGGATTACAGAGATAGCATTGAGGGGGAGAGGGTGACCCCGGCACACAGCCCCCACCCCAACCCCCATTTTCTATTCTTAGCACCCCCAAGGTCTCTCTGAGGTGACTCATAACCCCCTATGTATGGCCTAGTCTTTGACCCAAGTTCATGGTTCTGTTTTGAGAGTTTGCCAGTGGATTTGAACGTCCAGGAAGGTCAACCTTTGACCTTGTGTAAGGACGTTTAAGGGCCAGAGAGAGAGAGAGAGAGAGAGAGAGAGAGAGAGAGAGAGAGAGAGAGAGAGAGAGAGAGAGAGAGAGAGAGAGACTTCCCTCCAAACCCGACACTAGTTAACGACTCCTAAAATCAAATGTCACTCTAAGGTCAGGGTCTTTTAAGGTCAAGGGTACAGCTTGAACCACTCTCTCGACCCCTTCGTTATGACGGCCCTGACCTTTTTTTTTTGACCTGACCTTACTGATAGCCGAAGACTTGGAACTGCTTAAGAAATGAAAAAAATCTCACAAAGTTGCTGGGAATATTGCTGAACAGATTTTTCAAGGTTGAAAATACTGAAACTGGGAAACCTTGCAAGGTCGGACTCCCCCTTTGACTGATGGCAGTGCTGGAGGTGAACAAGAGGTCAAGAGAAAATGGGGAGGGGGGGTGTGGTGGAGGGTATACTAAAGGCGTTGGTTAATGAGTGGTATGGGTCAGGGGGACACTCAAGTGTTGTGAGTGGGGCAGATGGTACTTGATTCACTCTCCTTTTGTATTCATGACAGGTAAAAAGGATTATTTTGAGAAGCCAGTACGACAGTGGCTATCGGGTTCCTCTCCCTAGGCCAGATGGGTTGCACTATTCAGTCCTCGAACAGACTCTTTCCTTCCTTTTGCAGGAATACCACTGAACAGCAGGTCACTCACACGACAATTTGCTTTCGATAATTGAATTTTTTCTAGCCCTACTTAATGGCAGAATCCACTCATAGGCAATATTCAAATAATGGGGCGGTATTAATAAAGAAATCTGTCTTATTACACTTCCATCAACAATCCTGATTTTGTGTGTGTCTGTGTATGCCAAGTTTTTATTCAGAGATTTACAAATTGTGTTGATATTGTGCTTTGGTTCACTAATTTCTTTGATATTCTGTGAGAAGGAACAATGTATACAAGAATTGGTCTTCATTTTTACCAATGATTTTGGTTCATAAGGTCATGATGTCACCTGATCCTTATTTCACCAACTTATGTTTTTACCAAGTTCTATTTTCGCCAGATTTCATATTACGAAACTATTATCACCATATTTTGTATCCACCAGTTTTCATTTTCACCAAGCTTCACTTCAATGTGTGAGGTCAGCTGTGGCGAGATGCACTTAAAAGGTATATTACACAAGAAATCTGGGGTAGTGATTGAGAGAGAGAGAGAGGGAGAGTACCTTTCCCTGGCCAAGTGGCTCTTTACTCTCGGGTCAACAAGGATTCTCCTGAGCCACAGAACACACACAGCGAGAGGTCAAGGCACTCATCATTCCTTTGATAGACCCCTCTCCTCTCGATTCATCATCATATAAGATGTTTGTGCCAGGGTGTTCCCTCCCTTCACCAAGTTTTAGAAGGTCGTGGTGCAGTGTGTGGATGGTCGTTTTTCCAGTGCCAGTCTAGTTAGGTTTCAGTTGTCCTGTTTGTGTTGTTAGCTTATAAGATTTATACTCTTGTTTTACTGTGTTTTGTTCATGTAAGGCCTTTTACATTCTCCCATGTTCTCTTGCTCTTTCCTCAGTTTGTCTTTTTTGAATGAACCGAGTGGAATTTTTATTCATTATTTGCAAGGTTGTTTTTACAGCATGTGACCACCATACTATTCAATGCTTTCTTTAAAGAAACTTTTACAGTTTGTTTAAATTTTTGTTATGGTTTCTTGTTGTTTTTGTCCATTCTAATGTGCAACATCTCTTGTGATATTCTAAAGTCTCGTGAAGTAGATTATTAAAACTGTAGGTGTATTAATAAACTTAGTCAGACTTTTTCAGCATTCAGTATACTTGATTACAGGCTACTTCTCTTGTACGAACTGTAACAAAAAGATTTCAGTGTTTCATCACACCAACTACTGTAGGTGTATAGGCTTCACCAAACCTATTAAACCAACCTACCTGCCATTTTACCAATTTTACTTCACCCAAGCTGAATTTAGTTAATCTGACTTTCTCTAACCTTACCCTAAGAAGCCTACCTGTGTGGAGAAGAAACATGCTTAAACTTTACCTGGTATATCACAAGTAGGGTAACCTCTCTGTTCTTAGTTTCCCTATCCATGTGGTCCAATGACTTTGCCTCTCTTGCAGGAACCATCACGTCATCGGTGTTAAAGACAGCCACAGAAGCAGGCGGAGAACTCTAGGCCCCTTCAGTCCCACATTTAACGTTGAGAAGCTGCTTAGAGAAGGTCTCCTCAGTGTAAGTTCGACACCCACCCGTACCTAATAGTTTTCCTTGGTGTCATTGATACCTCTGTCTGTAATCTCAAGATATAATGGGTCTTATGTGAATCTCCCCAGAGTTTCCAGCCCACTTAGAATTTCAAGCAGAATGGAAATGGCATCCTAGAATTGTACATGAGTATTTCATTAATTATCTTAAAAAAAAAGATAACCACTGGAGAAGTGATAATTGTTCACTTTATGCCAGTTGACTTTTAGATTTGTGAATATATGCTGTTGGAGAAAATGTGTAGTTGCCAAGAAACAGGAATATACAAATAAGTTTTCACCAAGAAATTTGATTGAGCAATTTAGGCTCATAAGAGGAGGAATCTTACTTTGTTATTGTACCACAAATATTATATGAACATTAAATGTAACTGAATTGGACTTCTGCAGATGTTTAAGGGTTTAGATCTGTTCAGGTTTATTGTGTGTTCTTGATCTTGCCATGTTAAGACAGGAAACAGCAAACTGGTATGAAAGAAGAAAGATGAAAGATTATTATTGTTATTATTATTGTTGCTATTATCAATATTATTATTATTATTACAGGTCATCCCCAAATACTGTTAACTTCTTGGAAAGTGTGAAATTATTTGCCATACTTTATGCTTTGAGGATGATCACCCTTGTTCATCTTTGCACCTGTTCATCTTACCATGAAAGATGTGTAAAACTTGGAACTCTTTTTATGAAATTGACTCCTCTATCAACCACTTCTTGTCTGCAGGTGCTCCCTGACGATGCCCACAAGATTGTGAGTGGAAAATTATTTATCTCTGTAACACGAGTGAGCGATGGCAAGAACATCCTCTTGTCCCAGTTTGACACACGTGAAGAGCTTATCCAGGTACTTGTTGTCTTATGTGTTGTTCATCTGTATTAGATGTGCTCTGCACTCATTTGCCGTCCTCACCTCGCAAAATTATTCAGAAGCAGAAACTATTCGAATTTTGATGTTCTCATTTGACATAATAGTTTTATCACAATTTTTTTTACTTTTGCAGCTCTCGTCTTGTTTTTACAGTATTACGGTATTATAGATTCAGCACTATAATGGAAACTGCGGTGTCTTTTTTGTCCTTTGCACTTGTATCTCAGTTCTTTAGCTGTGACCATCAAAACTAATTAACAATTGGTGTGAGGAGGACAGATTGTATAAAAAAGAAAGTGTAAGGAAGAGGTGTGGTATGGGAGAAGTATGTATGAGAAAGCTGCAAATGGTATGCTGAAATGGCTTGGACATATGGAGAGGGTATACTCGGAGGGTTTACCTCTAAGGTTTGGAGGGAACAAGGAAAAAGGGACCCCAAGGAGAAAGTGGAAGGATGGAGCGAGACACTTAGAGAGTTTGGGGCCAGAACATGCAGGAGGGTGTAAGACTTGCAAGGGCTGGAGTGAATGGGAGCATTTGGGTATAACCAGGGCACATGAAGCCATCAGGGGATACCATGGAAAGGTGTGTGCAGTCTGGTTGTGAATAGGGGATCAGGTGTCGATAGTGACTGTGAGTGAATGAAGCCATTTCTTTGTCTGATCCTAGCACTACTTTCTTAATGTAGGAAACGGCAGATGTATGAAAAATGAAGAATGTGTGCAAAAAGCGATAGGTTTAAGAATTGCTTATGGTAGTCTGGAAAGCCAATTTCACTTTCAGATTGGCCAGAAGTTGAAAATGTGTAGGAATGTATGTAGAGGATGCATGGACCACCTCATGTGAAAGACAGTGATGAAGTTATGTGACCATTTTACATTGCTGATAGTCGGATTTGAGGCATCTTTAGTGGTAATGTTTCCCTTTTTATACAGAATAGAAAAATATAGTTGTATGTATTGACAGGCTTCATCCATTTGTTTCACCCCTGAAGACAGGGATTTAGTTGAAGTTAAGTGAGCAGAACAATGAGTAATTATAGTTCCTCTTCTGTAATACTAGCATAATACAGTATGTTGCAACTTCAAGTGTCAGTTTTGTTGTAGTTTAATTTTTTCCATTCTCTCTGAAGTGACAACAGTAGTTTTAATCATGATACAGTTTGACTCAAGGTAATAGTGCTTAATTTCATCAAAGTTTGTAGTCCCTTTGTTTATAGTGGTACTGTACTATAATTCTAGAGTGTGTATTAATCCAAATTATTGTCTGGTTACGCAACATAACCTTAGGATGTATATGAAAGTCATGAGACAATGTGCACTCCATCCACCTTTGTAGATAGGGATGGCATTTAGAATTGAGAAGGTAGAAAAGTAGGAGTGGGTAGTGTTCCTTCGATAATCCCAGCCTTCTAAATTAAGAACACTTCTGGCTTTGTTATTGTTTGTTCTTTCAGTTTTCATTTACCTCTAGCATGAGGACAACCATTCACATTTTTCAGTTATAGGTTTTAGGTACCTTAAATTTTCTTCTACCTTAATTCTCCTTATAAGAACATACCAATACCCTAATGTATCCACATAGATACAGTCATAATGACCATGTTAGGTTTCAGCACTGATCCAGTATTGATATCAGCTCTAACTCATCTTGATGATAGGCCATCTTGTGCTCAGCATTCATACCTGGATTCAGCGGATGGTTTCCTATCTCATTCCGTGGCATTCGGTACGTCGATGGAGGCTTTAGTGACAACCTACCTGTTCTTGATGACAACACCATCACCGTCAGCCCGTTCTGCGGAGAGTCAGATATATGTCCCAGAGATTCTCATGTCAACTTTATGCAGGTGTGGAGGAACTCTTGGGAGGAGGAACATGTTTCTTTGCATGTTCTTATAGTGACCAGTCAGTCTGCAAATGATTGCCACTTTTCAAAGCTTTTTTTCCAAACCCTCATGATTCATTAATTCTTCTTCAATTACACCAGGATTTTATTATGCATGACCATGAATTTTCATAGTCTGATTATATGCTTTTCATGCATGCCTTTACAACTAAATGATTATAATACTTTGAAGAATTTATTCTTGTCAAGTGTAATGGACACTTTTTTCTAAGACATAGAGGATTTGTGCTTTCGTCACATGATTAACATATCTCCTGGCTCAAAGTCTTGCATGTGTGATGTTTAGCATAGACTCCTGTGAGAGTTTTGATATTGATGAACTAGTTTTTAAACTTGCTTCAGCTTTGATCCTTGAGACCTTATATGGCCATATATCATAATGGAGATATTCGTTTTCGTAAAATATCTGTAAATAGTGTTTGAGATTTTGCAGTGTGCATTACTCAGACCTGTGGTTAAAAAAATCTGTTTTAAGCATATTAAATCCCTTAGCTGTTTCGTAAATTTATCAAATAAAGAATGAGTGATTAGGCTGAAGGACTCACAAGGAAGGGTTTTTGAATTGAGAGAGCTAAGTTACAGGAAAAAGTGAGACCTTATAATTTTCCACCACGAGGGAGAGAGAATGGGTCTTTCAGAGATGCAAAGATAAAACGTCCAAAGGCTGTAACATGAAAATAAGCAAGAAACGTGCAAGAAGAGATGTAAATAAGTACTTTTATAGCATGAGTGATGGATGAATAGAACACTGAGTCATGAAATTGTGAATGTGGACTGTGTATTGTAGTTTAAGATATATGAGAGAAAGTTCAAGAGTTAGGGACCCACAGGTGTGGAAGTCCCTCCTCATTCAGTGAAAATAAAAAACTACATTGATGAAACATATGAATTGTATTGACTCAGCAGGCACTAAACATTCACTCACCTAACCAAGCTTGAACTCCACTCTGCCAGATGTAACATATATCAGAAACTGTACTTCCCAGGCATGTACGAGTTACTCTTTCTCACCTGAATGATGGACACACCCCCATATCTCAAGTAATACAAACTGCTTCAAAATATCAGAGAACCTCTCAATTCCAAGTTGCAATTTTTACCAAACGTTTATTCCTCTGTTGCCCATACTTGCCTTGCATTGACACAATATGACCCCGCTTCTCGACCTGTGGTCCTGCCACTGGATGTGTCCAGATTCGTTGTTACTGTGGGAACCCCAGAGAAGAGGATCCTAGGGATGGAAGGTACGAGTGAGCAATATATATGATTTTTTTTTTTTTTATGAATATGCCTGCTTGCCTTTCCTGCCTCAGTGAAGCAACATCAGTAATAGAGAACCCAGCCTCTGAAGAAAAATCTCAAGTCAGATCCTTCAGTTATTCCTACTTTTCAAAAGTGGTGATACAGGACGGAAGGATTTCCATCTACCTGCTACCACCTCTTCTCATTCCCTTTTACAACACTTGAGTAGAGAAATGGATTGTATTATTTCTTTACTATATAGGCCAAGAATAATTGATAAATGAATGTTCATGTTTAATTATCTAATCGTAGCTAGTTAACAATATAATGTATAGTCATCACTGATAGAGTTGATTAATTGTAATTAGATAATTGCATGACATTCATTCATACATGATTTGATGAAGTTAGAAAAATGCTCATATGCCAAAGAGAATAGGATTTTTGATTTAAAGGAACCTTCTACCTGGATTATACTGTGAAAATGTTAAATATTTTATACTAGACAGTTACTCCTGTTGGTCAGCTTGTTTTTTCATGTAATATCAATGGTTTATACCATGAAAATGGTAGATGTTCTCATACTGCACTGTTACTCCAGTTGCTGAGTGTAAGTAACTTTGTTCACCCCCAGGCTGTGCTCTGTTCATGTTTCATCCCTGGGTTCAGTGGTTGGCTGCCCCCAGTCTTCAAAGGGGTGCGTTACTTGGATGGCGTTTGCAGCAATAACTTGCCGCAAATTGATGCTTACACTGTGTCTGTCAGCCCCTTTGCTGGTCATGCAGATATCTGCCCCAGAGATCGCAGTCATATTTCTTTTTCGGTATGACTAGTATGGTTAGCTAGCAATGTTAGCATCATAAACTGAATGAAACAGCCCATTTCTGCAGTTGGTAACACAGCAGTCACCTTTATGATGCTTGTATCACAGCAGTATCAATGAAGTCAAATTAGATGTATTTTTTGCTTTTTGAAATGTAGGAAAGGTTTATTTAGTCACTAGCTTGTTCGGGTAGAAATAAGCTTGCTGTTGAAAGTAGTAAGCTACATTTTGATTTTCTTTATTTATAATTGATCACTCGGTGCTGAAGTGTTAACTCCTTTTGTTTTGCGGTACCTTACTCAGAGTGTCTGACTTCAAGTTCCCAGTTACATTGTTCTTTTTGTTGTAGTATGGAAGATATTATCCTTCTATCTCTCTTGGTACTACTGTATCAACAACGTATGAATATTTACTTGTTGTACTATCATGATTTTAGGAGGACATTTTGCAGAATCTGAAGAATGTTCCTCTGGGTATTTCTCATGATCAGCCGTCTCTTTTTGCAGTTGCTTAGATTGGAAGAGTGTTTAGCCAAAAGTTTAGACACTGAGCACCATCAAAAATTGAAGTTCAAATCTTCGACTCAAAGATCTGAGATGTTGTTTTTGTAATCTAAACAAAACCAAGTCTGGAAATCCCAGTGGTTGAAAGAACACTTGTAACATAAAGATGATATCTATTTCATTGGAAATATAGTTCTGATACAGATATAACCATATCTAATTTTTTTTAACATCTTTAACAGATTTTTTTTTTTTTACAACCTGGTGGATAACATATTGGGTAAGAATGAATTTTCCACAACAATCTGTGACTGAATGTACTTGCTTCTGGATGATTGTAGAGGGAATATACTGAATGACTGTGAAGGACATAATTATAGATTACAATATGCTGTGATGTAATCAGACTGGCTGTTGTTATTTCTGTCCCTGCTATGCATACTGACCAAGTGAACAATGACAGGCTCTGTTGTGCTCGTCATTCATCCCTGCGTTCAGTGGCTGGTTATGCCCCAAGGTGAAAGGTGTGCGTTATATTGATGGTTGTTTCTCTAATAACCTACCTGAGATGGACGAACACACAATCACCGTCACACCCTTCTGTGGTGAGGCAGACATCTGCCCTAAGGATAATACAGCTGGGTTAATCACGGTATATGCTGATGCATCCTCAGCTCCCATCTGTTGTATAGACCATGCCAGTTTCTGTCAAAAATTTGGTATGCTGATGGGTTTGTCACCATCTTTTGTGTGGGAACTAAACTTGTTCTTAAATCATTGTATGATAGTCACAAGGGTTTATCTTATCCACACTGTGCATGTAATGCCTACCAGCTTTATGTATGTCATTGTATGGGGTGAATTATTTACATTGTGGTATCTTTTAATTCAGATCTAATCAATGAGCCATTTGTTGCATGCAAAACCAAGTGTTACAGTGGTAAATAACACTCGGGCTCTTACTTCAGTTTATATGTATTGTGTTTTCCAAGGCATCTGAACAGTTCAAGCACTGCCTTCTTTTCTTCATTCTTTCTTTTATTCTTAGAGGCTCCAGTCATAGATAACAGTCCGCATCAAGGCTGGGCCATACTTGAAATATAAAGAGGTTCATGAAATAAAAAATGAATAGACAAAGGAAAGTATTTATGAGTTTTGGAGGAAGTGAAAAATGTGTCTTTTAAAATGTGCCAAGTCATAGTTATTGGGAAAGACTTGAGAGGGTAGAGAGTCCCTAAGCTTTGGGGTGTAGGGAGTTAGACAGTCTTCAAAGTGGCTATACGATAATCACGACATAGTAGCTTGCCAAGCATTGCTTGTCCTAGCTAATGGTTGAGGCACACAAGCAGCCAGCTCTCAGGAGAAAAAACAAAGTGATATCTGTGGAAGGGGAAACGTGAACCAGCATTGCAGGGTAGGGCAAGTGGGGTCAGGTTTTGAGGGAGAGCTGATAAATTGAACTCCTTTCAACTCATTTCCGTCAAATAAGGATGCAAAGCTAGAACCACCTCAGATGTAAGGGTAGTACTCTGAATCAATCCTTTGTATAAATGGAGCAACTGTTCAGAGGGAAAGAAATTCGATATCTATACATGACTGTTTCTGATACGTAAATGTGGCTGTTACCACAATGTGAGGTTTCTAAGACTGTGAAGTTGAGAGTAATGGCAATGTTCATTGAGTCAAGAGGTGGAATTACAGGTATGTCATAGGAGCAAGGAAAGTTTTGAAGAATTTTTGAATGAGAGATGGGGAGAAACTGGCTCATTCTAGAAAATCTAGCTAAGATTTTCACTGTGGCTTTAATGGAAATCCTCTGCATTCCTCCTTTGCTCTTACTTTGCATTCCTTAAGATGAGAAATGCACAAATTTCTTACCTTAAGACTTCATAAGTGAAGTATAGTTTAATAGTTTTTCCCTACTTCATTGCCATTTCCTGTGTTAGTGAGGTAGCACAAGGAACAGATGTGAGAGGCTGCCACCGCTCACATCCATTCTCTAGTTGTCATGTGTAATGCACCGAAACCTCATCTCCCTATCTACAACTTAATACATATTATCTGTGAAGACTTACAAAATTAGGAACAGGCTGTGCCCCACTCATTATTAACATGAAAACCTTAGAACCCGATTGTGGGGTTTCTGCAACTTCAAGAATGCGCTCCGCTGATGAGCATGGAAATCCTTTAACAATGGTACACCCTTGGCAGTGATGACCTCTTGCCTTCAGTGTTGTAACCAGTAGCAGGTGTAGCCTGGTACCAACCCAGACTCAAGTAATCAGCTGGTATATATCTTCCAGCTGAGGGGTTTTAGAGGTGTGGTTATGATACACGTAAATAACTTTCAAAACAGTAATATACTGGCATCAGTCTGTACAAGTACACATAACATCATTGGAATGATCAGTTTTTTTGTTGATTTTACTATCTACGTGTAACAATAGCGAACAGAGAACTTACTCTGAATTTTGAGGGTGATCCATTCATTGGAGACTAGGTGATGTGTATACAGATTAGAACATTTTCAACTGACAGGCAAACTGGATAGTTATATAGTTTAGAATATGAATTCTGAAATTTTGAATGCTGTTTCACATACATTGGATGTGAAAAAGTTATGAAAAGAACATAGTTACGACAGTATTTTAAGAAATGAGAAAGTAAGGGAATAAGTTTGAGCATCACAGAAATATTAAACATGAAGAAAATAGTTCCACCAGAGGTGGGACCAGTACTAAGGAAATTATCGTTCACCGTGAAATGAAAAAAGCTTTGAAGAATGTACATGTCTTTGTGAATAGGAATTCGTTATTCAGAAATATGCAAGTATCATCCTGTGTACATTTTTTACGGTTTGGAATATAGATTTAGTTGGTGTGATACTGAAGGATATATATATATATATCATTGGACTTGGTCCTTAAGAACATGTTTTGATTTTTTCAATGTAGATTGCCGTGGTACACTATAGCAGGTTTGCTCGAGAGTTTCTGGGAGTTGTTTTCCTTGACATTATACTTGGTGTTTGTAGTTAGCTCTTGTGGATCTTTGTTCCTGTTAAGGTGTGATTATATGTGTCGATCTGTAAATCCATTTTTCCACATCCTTACTTAGGATGTCTTGTCTTGATTTTGAATGGTTCAATACAGTAATAAACTGCCTGTATTTTAAATCTTTGCTAACTGCTCCAGGAAGTGCTTTTTTTCAGCTGTGTAGTGATTTCTTTGTAGTTGTTATTTGTCAGTAAGGAATGTATTGGGAAAGTTGTAGATAACAGTAGTCGTAGAAAGGAGAAAAAATAGATGATGAAATGATAGCTCTGTTAAATGACAAGAATTTAGGCACAGAGTGTAATAGTTGCTTGCATGATGGAGTCCTTGTCTCCATCTCAGAACTCTTACTTCAGCTGGTCAGGGTTTAACAATAAGAGCAATAAAGAAGGATGATTTTCAAAGTATACTTAGAACATATAGAATGGACAGATCAGAGTAAATACAGAAGATAATAGAAGTATATGTGGGGAAAGAAATCATCTGGTCATGTGATTTTGAGGTATTTGCTAAGAAGATTCCAGAGGAAAAATTTCTCTCAAGTGCGGTAGAACTATTTTATGTTTGAAGTCGGAGTTGTATACAGAATTCGGTATCATATGAATCATAAAGTTGGAGTTCTATAAAGAATTCAGAATGACATGAATCATGAAGTTGGATTTGTATAAAGAACTCAGTATCACATGAATCAATTTACTGTTCAGGGAGAAAAAGTAAGAGTAAGTTTTGTAAAAAAAAAGTAAAAGTAAGTTTTGGAGGTTATATTGTTTGAATCCCTTCCTGTATTGCTTTTATATGGTTCTGTATGCTACATTGATTTTCATCTGATATTGCTCTGCTTTTGCTGTATTATTTTGGCTTTTGGATTCGACTTCATATCTTGCACTTTATATGTAATTGCGTGCTTGAGCTCCTTCATCTGCTTGTTAATACTGTACATAAAGCTTTCGATATGTAGTTGAATTTCTAAATCTGTTTGTATGACCTTTTTGTTCATGTTATTTGGTTGACGTCAGTGTTTTTGTCTTTATGATCACCATAGTGATTGTGAATTGTGTTAATGATAAATGATATATTCTTTGTAAATGATTTATTGAAAAGTATACAAGAGTAATTTTCCTCTTTGATGGAAGAGTAGATTAACTTCTTTCATTGATACAAGCATTTCATCTGAATTATATTAACAGACACATCAAGTATTGAAAGCAAAATTTCATTATAAGTACAGTGACACTCAGAAAAAATAACACTCTTCCTCTGTGCTTTAGGTCAATCTAGCCAACACAAGCATTGAATTAAGCAAAGAAAACTTGTATCGCTTTGCACGTATTCTGTTCCCTCCTCCACCTGAAGTTCTCAACAAGATGTGTCAACAAGGCTTCAATGATGCTCTTGATTTCCTCCAGCGGAACAACTTGATCAACTGCACTCGATGCCTTGCAGTTCAGTCCACGTTTAATTTAACGGTAAGTCCTGTCATGTTCAAACTCTAACACCTATTTGTTTATTATAAGCTACATACTAAATTAGTAAAATTACAATCATTCTTTATTATTTCATTTTTAAGTTGTTAGGGGAGAATGTACTGTATTGCATGTTGTTACACTTGTGTGGGTAATCTAAAAATTGTTTTCAGCTTCATTTAGCTTTTTGGTTGTTTTGATAAGACTGAAATACTTTAGATCCCCAATTCATTTTGCGAGGAAATGTGATGTTTTAATCTCATCAAGAAAAAGGGAGGCATATAGACTAGTGACCGTCAGTCCATCCATACGTGTATTTTATTTTGGCTGTAAAGCGAATTAAACCAAAACCATTGCCTAGTGACATATGAAATAAGCATTCATGGCCAGACACATGTAATTTGATTAGATTTCAAATGTTTTGATGGAGAATATGCAGATAATATCATTTTTGGGGTAGTTCAGGCTTCTTGATTTTACACATCCCAAGTTTATGTTCCATTTTATATATGATTACTTTATTCACTTATAAAATAGCAGTAGTTTTCAGTGTAATGCACTTGTTATTTATGTGTGATTGGTGTGTATGTTATGGTTCATATTACATTTGCACTGTAGAAAATTTTACAAGGGTATGTGCCTTTGGCCAAGATAGTAATCGAATTTCCCCTAGTATTGTACAGAGTAAACTGTAGCCTCAGTTGCACACATCCATGCTCGAGACATTGTTTATAAAGTACTGATACAAGTGCCCACCAACCACAGCCAAGCCCCACAGACTATTCCATGGTTTACTTTGACCATGGCAGCCTAGTGACAATGTGTTACTTTCCATATACCACTGTGATCCTTGCACATCTCCCATGCTCATGAATGTTCTAACTCTGATACCCCATCGTTCATATCAATCTTGGACCACTGTTAACCCTTCCTCCCTCCACTTTTGATACATGGACCTTCTTTCTTTCCTAGTCATCTCCATGTGTATGACCCACTTCAGCTCACCCAAATCATCTGTGTTTACCACCAAACCTCTCTCTCTTAGACTGTCATTTTGTATGCAATTGATCCACCTCGCATCATTTATCAATCATCAGGCGTTTCATATCTTAATACATCCACCCTCTTACTTTCTTTTGCATATAGGGTTTGGGACTCACTTCCTTGCAACACCCTCAGGACTACTCTACCTTCAGACACTTATCTTCACTGTAACAGAGACTGACCTTTCCATCCACATTGTCCCTAATGCATCCATGACCATTGCCTCCCACTCACCTTATGTTTCACTCATACTTCCTAATAAGCATACCTCCTAGATTGATAATACTCAGATTAGAGACGAATAAGAGAACAGGTACTTTCCAGCAAAGGTTAGAGCTGCCTGGGATGAATTTATACTTTATAATACATCTTACCGATATTGAAAAACAACCTTGTCACTCTAGGATATTTGCAGTAACAGATTTTTTAAATATGATGTTATGACATAGTTAGGTTAGGTTTGGCTGTACTGCTGTAGAAAACAGTACAATTTGAAGCCCAAAGAGAGGATGACCAGACTGATATAGAGGCAGTGGGACCATAAGTAAAACCTGCCTACTGTAGTAGCCACTGGCCAACTTTCAAGCCAGTAATGCCAGTGGTGTTACTGGTGGTTTTTGTTACTGAATGCTCCAAAAGTAAGTAGGGTGATTGCATTCATATATCATATGAATCGTCAAAATATGCGGACTCTGTTAACATACTGGCCTCTTTCAGGAATCACAGGATGATGCACGAAGCTGCGCAATGGAGGAAATAGATTGTCTTGACTGTCACCAGCAGAGAAAGGTATTATCATATATTTACTGTTGATTTTTAAACTACAAATTCTCGAAGTCTATGGTTGCTCATAAACTGTAACATTTTGAAAAACATTTGATAAGGATGTAATATTTTCATTTAAGATTTCCCATCTACATGCATAAATACTCATCTTTGGTAGTTACAAGCAAGCACACCACCCATACATTCATAAAACTTGTGCATTAGGAATAATTTCTCCCCAAAATGGGAGTTTTGTGCCCAAATCCAGCAGCCTTTGACCTGCAAGGATATAAAGGTCATAATATTTACCTCAGAATTTTGCTTTATTTGTGTAATTAACCCATTTTTCACATTTTTGAACTTGTGATTTATTTAGTAAACTGAATCAGAATGAAAAAAGAAAAGGAGAGCAAAATCAATCAGAATATTCAATATTTTTTTGTTTCCCTTATAGATTTTGTAATCCATTTATTCATGGTACTGCAGTAGATTTTTATGCAAGAACTTTTAATAATTTTACAAATCCTCAACAGGAAGCCATCATAGATCAATTGCCAGAAGCAGTTGGCTGTATTTTGCAAGATGCAATCAACAAGGCAAACCAGGGACTCACAAATTGGGTGTTCAAACACCGATCTATGAAGCTCCTCTCCATACTCACATTACCATATGTTTTACCAATCGACATAGCCTATGGTGCTTTCCTTAAGTGAGTATCCTTCAGTTTGTTGACCGATGTTCAAATCATGAGGCCCGGATTACTTTCTTCAGTTTGTTGACTGAAGTTCAAATCATGAGGCCCGGATTACTTTAGCAGTCCAAGGTTTTGTATATGTTTATATTAATGTAGTGAGCTTCTCTTTACTGTTAAATAATTCAGCTGTTAATTGCTTAAATCAGAATTAAGTATATTCTAATGGTTATTAAGGTAAAGACTTGGGATAACTTGATACTTTGAGCACATTTTGTATGTGTTTTAAACTTACTCGTGATAAACTTTTACGAGTTTCATTGTGACTACCTGATTTTTCAGGACATTTTCTGCATCCATAATGTTATTGTGAAACTAATATAACATTGGTATTTGTGCTACACTTGATAAGAAAACTGATTATCACACTTTTTCCCTCCCCACGTGAGCAAGGTAGTGTCAGGAACAGATGACAGCCTTGCTCTGTTCCTTCTTTTGTGAAGTATATTCACATGATGTATAAAGTGACACAACTCCTTTTCTGACATTAGCACAAGCCAGTTTAGATGCCCTGTTTTAATTAATCATCCAAAGTATGGGTAGACTTAATATTTAGAAATATCTGTGATACTAAACATCATGAATGGGTTCATTATGTGTGTGTGTGCTGATTGGAAGCTTTGTTTACATGATCTGCTTTAGTTGATAATACACAAGCCCATAAGGATAGATGCTCTCCAATGTGCAATGTTCGAGAATTTTCTGCTATTATTAACAGTACTGTGTCGGTAATAGAAGAAAAGTTAAAGATGACAGATCTTCTCATTTACCAACAGGTTTATGTCTTCCGCTCCTACAGCCCACGATGTCCAGACTTTGGGTAAACAAATCATTACACTGGTGAAGGCCCTTATCCAGTCCTCCTCACAGTCCACGTTACATCATCAACATCAGCATCGCCACGACAGAAGATTCTCATGTCAGTTGGCAATCACGCAATTTTCAGGTGGGAATCTCAGTGTGTTTCAGCCCTAGGAATGTTGGGATATCTTGTTTCAATTTTTAGAAATATATGAATGGAAAGATAAAGAATCAGCAGAGGTCAGGGAGTATTAAATGATACTAAAACAGCTATACATATTTTATATAGCATGTAATAATATCAGGCTTTTTACTGTTACATGATATTGACCTATCCATCTATCTGTCTATATCTCTTGACACGTGTTCATTTTGGGGACTCGCTTTAGGGTCAGGCCACAGCAAAAAAGTCTCTATAACTGGTGAACTTTATTGGCACTTTTAAGCAACCTTCCTAACATGCCTCTTGTACACTGTTATTCTTTAAGAGATCATCCCCGCTCATGTATTCCATATCCAACACAACCACCCTCTCACCACCCCTTTGCATTCAGGGTCTCTGCTTTGCAGCCATACAACAGTGTGGGGACTATTGTACCTTCGGACTTGCCCATCTTCGCTGTGACAGACAACGACATTTCCATCCTTACACTCTTCAAGGCACTCAGGACATTTGCATCCCATCACTTCGCATCCTATCATTCATATGACTCACATAAGCTTTGATGGTTCCATCCTTTACCTAGAACCGAAGGCATTACACGTACCTTTCAAATTCATATTCACTCCATCTTATCTCCACCCCATCTTGCCACCCCTCATAACCCTACTTTTATTCACATCAGCTCCCAACTTCCTCTTTCAGCTTATTATCCCAGTTTCAGACAGTAGCTTCTGGAGTTTATCAAGTTATTTAAGGTGCAAATAGCAGCTGACTCACCTCCCATATTCCCCCACCCTCAGCAAACTGTAGACCTGTCCCTCTCCAAAACCATCACCTTCACCTACTTCAGCCCTCTGTCCATGAACAGATTAAACAGTCACGATGACATTACATGCCTATGATGCAGACCCATCTTCACCTGGAACTATTTATCCTTCATCCCTCCTTCGTACACATACACACACACACACACCTTCCTCTCCCAACAAATAATTCACTGTATGTAGTAGCTTTATTATCACAGCACATTTTCATAGCACTTTCCTTCCATTAAGCATTTCTATCATCCTTATTATATCTTTCTTCACATCCATAAAACCACATACATATCCTTTCCTTTCGCTTAGCACTGTTGAAAAATTTTGATTTTAAAAGAGGGATGAATACATAAGTCAGTTAATTTCAGAATTATCATAGATGGAACAATTTTGACTATTGTTCACTTTGACATTATAATTTATATTTTTCTAGCTTCAGTATTGAAAAAAGAAAGTGGAGACTAATTAGAATGAAGAAATATTTATGTTAAAACTTTTAGCTTTGGGTGAAATGTTATGATAAAAATATCGTCTCTCTGTGGCAGAGAAGAGAAGCAGAGTCAACTGTTTTGTTAATTTATTTCCTTGTTATAGAACTGATGTACTGGGTTCAGGATTTGTTTGTCTTGATGGATAAAATGAGTCTTTCTCAAGGTTGCTGTGGGCATTACATAAGTATACAAGAAGTTATTGAAATTTGCTTAAACTAAAGTTTTTATATTATAGGTGAAATGGAAATGCAGCAACTGCACAACCGTCACAACTTTGACTTTATGCTTGATCTGGAGGACGTGTAAGTTGACTCTTTGTTCTTGTTATGTAAACAAAGGTCTTTTTATGTGGATGGAACTGCTTGCATAGATGGTCAGTATAACTTAGTGATTTCACAGGGAAGTAAAAGCAAATAATATTGCTCTCTTAGAAATGTTTACAAATCATGTTATGGTGTTGAGAATTTGCTGCTGATCTGAAAGTGATACCAAAATGCTCAAAGTTCAGTTTGTCTGTCACCATTATCCATCCTCTTTATGTCTGGAGCCACATTGGTTGAGTGAAGATGCATTTCACCTTGCCTGTTACGGGTCGGATCATATTATACTGTACATGCATTAACAGTTTTTTCCTAATAACAGAATAATTGGATAGCATAAAACCTATAAGTCTAATTTGGTTTAACTTGGAAGTAATCTGATTCTTAAAATGAAAAAATTCCATCTTTTGCCCTGGAACTTTTATGTAGCGTTTCCCTCCACCTACAGAAAAAAAGAATTGCATGAAACCGCATACCGAAGCCTAGTTTTGATTTCACTCGAGTAATGCCCCTTATAAAAAGGTATAACTTGTAAATTAACCTGAAGAAATTCCAACTTTGGCCATTAACATAGTTTTTTCTTTTTTGGAAGCTTAGACTCCATGGGCATCTGCTCCTGTTTCAATCTCAGTAACTATACCGCACTCCAGGTGACAATTGCTTCATGGAACGCCATAGTATAGCATAATAGTAAAGCATCAGAATAGTGGTTGAATGGAATACACTGTGTAATGTCTGTGCTGAATGTATTCAAAAGTTCTAGAACTCCATCATAGTAGAAAAAGGTCAGGAAGCGGGGTTTACGAGTAATGAACTATTTCCTTGCTGTTTATTAGAGTTTATTGTTATATAGCCCAAGAACCCCTTCTGGAGCCTCTTTGGCTTAAAGGCTGCACCACAGTCATTAGCAGGGAAATGTTGGACTCCTGAGTGAGTTCTATTATGAGATTGTACTCTGATGACACAACAATGTTGATGGGGAAATTTCACTTGTGGTATAACCACAAGCACACAGCATCCAGTACTTTCCAGTATATTTAGTTTATGTACATAATTAGATTTCTGAATCCCTATTAGCTTCAGCTTTGTTTGGTATGATAACAAAAATATGTCTTACAGAGTATTGAGCAAATAATGGAATTTTTGCAAATTACCAAATTTTTCACAGAAGTTAGAATTTCATACACACACTTATGTCTTATTTCCTAAATTTCTTTTTTTTAGTCATGTATGTATCATATCTAAATCCATGAAATGCAGCTTTCAGTTTCATCAAATTCATTTGAACTTTTTCCATTACATGACTTGTAGGTAAAAGCTTGACCTGTACCATTTTATTTTCCTAAATCCATCTTGTTTCACTAACAAGGGGTTCATCAATCCTAATATGGAAACATTTGTGACCTAACAGGGAGGAGGTGCCACAGAGTCACAAAGATGCCATGGCACTAGAGTCACAAGCACTGACTGAGGTGGCTCTCCGCTGTGCCTCTCGATCTGTAGCTCGAGTTGGGTCTCGCATGGCATCTCGTGCTACTTCAAGGACTGTTTCAAGAGCAGTATCACGTAGACCATCAGTGAACGAAATCTCAGACTTGGCTGTTAATGATGGAATGCTTGAAATGCCACAGGGATACATCAGTGATGATGCTTTTGAACAAATTCTGGATGTTACAACTCATCAAGAGGCCTTGATGGCATATTATTATTTGGATGATAATAATGAGGTAAGTCTTCTCTCAGATGAGCTGTTATTTAAACTCAGTAAAGTAGGATGATAAGTAGAAATGTTTTCACTTATTTCATTCATTGTACTTAGGTGTTGGAGCTCTAATAGGCAAGAGAAGGAGCAAATATTTGTCTTATCCTGTTTGATCACTTGTGCACGGATGACTTAAAGTTTCCGTAACTGGTGAACTCCAGCATCACTTCTTAGACTTTTTGTGGCTTACCCTTAACGGGCCAGTGGCAGAGGGCAACACTTTCACAGTGTTTTCAAAGGTTCTTACCTAATATTCCTACCAACTATTTCTTCCTAATGTTTCTGCCTACTACTTCTACCTAATACTCCCACCTAATGTTCCAACATACTCTTTATACCTAATGTTTCCACCTAACTAACCATTTTGAGTACTGGTAGTACATAAACATGTATTAGTCTCTCTTAAGTGATCCACCAATATTTTCAAATTTCTTAGGTACAAGTAACTGAGATCTTTGATATGACGAAAGACGACGATGACATGGGTGTTGATGGAGGGATAGAAATGGTTGGCAGACGTTTGGAATTACAGCAAGAGAATGAGACAAAGCCTTGGTTTCTCGGTATGTGTAATGATTCTCCCAGTATGTAATCACTCAATGAGCACGTAAATGGTAAGATTTTTATTCCAGCAAATGCTTACTTAATTATTGAGGAACCATAAACGTTTTATTTTAAATTTATAGTTACTATTATCTGCTGTATTCTGTGGTGGTTGTAAGCCAGCAGTTGTTGCCTCTTGTGTGTGTTGCTGCTTCATGTTATGTCGTTTCCCTTCTCATTGAAATCCACCATTCTCAAGCATTAGACTCACGAATGCCATTGCACTTAGTGGAGTACAATAGGCCAGGCATATCAGGTGAAGTTTTCTTTTCCTGGGTATGATGCAAGCCATAGAGTTGAATGTTATATCATATTGTAACAGAACTTTCAGGATACTTTGCTCACATCCTGCTGTTGATTCCATGCAGTACATAACGAGAGTTAGTGGTCCACGACTTGAGAGTAGGGGATTTCTCAAGATGAGAAGAGGACATATGAACCAGGGCATATGAAGTGGCTAGGGGAAAACCACAGAAAGATTTTTGGGGTCTGGTTGTTGATGGGGGCTGTGGCCTTGGTGCCGTACACGTTACAGCTGGAGATTGGTTTTTAGTGAATGAGGCCATTTCTTCACCTGTTTGTAGCACTACTCTGCTTATGTGGGAAATGGTGAATTAATATGAAAAAAATATGAAAAAATGTATCAGACAAACGAATGCTGTGCACAAATGATTAACAAGTTGAAATTTTTTTGTAGGGTCCGAGGGTGAGTACCAGATGGATGTGAACTCTACTTTGCTATCTGACACAGAATCCGAACACTGCCATAGGTAAGGACTACTATGTGATCGTGTACTCCTTTAGTTTTCAGTGAATTCATTTTGTTTTCTGACCTAACCTTTCCAAACATTTTTGTTATCTGTTTTACAAATACCTGTTATCCCCATGATGTTGTTATTGAATTAATTATGAAAACCAAATATTCATCTCTTCCATTTCATCATAATACTGTGGATTTTAGCCTTTTATGGTCTCATTCAGTTCTTGTCTAACTAGTGTTCTTTATATACCTTTAAACAGTATCCGATTGCATCCATATCTCTATGTAGCTTTAAATTTACTAGTCTTGCTGGTACAGGGGGTCAACAACTTATTAATGGATTACATTCCTGACCCTGTTCGTACTTTCATTTGTTTGTGTCTGAAAACATTAAGAAATATATAAAATTAGATTAATGTACCTGACATTAATAATGTATTAGATATTGTATTCTGAAGTTAATTTAGTTAATAGAACATATTAGTTTTTGTGAAAAAAGTACCTTTATAAATATCAGTAATTGATTTGTATGACAGACTAGGAATTAAAATTGTTTTTTTGAGCTGGTTTGTCAGTACGGGGGTCAGTAGGTCAGTTGGGGACCCCCCATGTATGATTTAAGCATGTTTATATGAATGTGACAAATATTATGGTACTTTAACTGGTTTTCTCGATGATCACATGTACTGCTTGAAGTCAGGTAGCACATCTATATCTATCTGGTCAGAGTCCCTCTCTAGATGGATGTTTATATAAATGTGAGGTTAACAATTTCGGTGATTTGATAGGAGTCAAACCAATTCAAGAAATTAGTAGGATTTTGAGGAAAATGCAAATTAAGAATTTTAAACCAGCTTTTTTGCTGCTGGTCAGTATTCTGTCACATGTATAAGTACAGTGTGTCCTCTCCCCTGCTATACAGAAGAGTTTTTGACCTAAAAACTGGGAAGTCTGAAATCCAGCACAGCTCTGGTCATAAGTATTTCAGATTTGGGACCATTTCTACCAGTCATACTTCTGCAAGAGTGGTACAGATGAGGCATGTGGCATAGTTGAATGAAGATGAGATTGCGTATGCCATAATTGATATTTTTTGTCCGGTAGAATTCTTTAAAGAGGGAAGTTAGAGGTGTGAATGGAGATTTTAATCATATATCATGATGCAATTTCTTATGCAGAGTGGGAAAAATATGAAGCATTTATGTAATTGTGGAAGTCCATGTTCAGTTTAGCACACTACACATGGGTTGAGCATGTATGAATGGACCAGGAGAGTTTGTGCACTTGATGCTTCCTAACAAGACGAAGAGATGGGTTAACACAAGATTAAAACTCTCTCCTCGTAACAAATGATAATCAGATGGGACGTGAGTTTAACAGATAGGTAAAGTTAACAGGAAACATTTCTTGCTTTAGGACATGTACTGTGTTGGCCATAGTTCATTGTTACCAAGAGTGATATATTAAAAGAGATACCTCCTGTAGTTGATATATCTCTCAGAAGTTCCTACTGTCAAGGAGCATATGTCTTTATTGTAAGTTTATTCTGTTTTTTCATAGCATTTAATGTTTAAATTTAGTCATCTTCAACAGAATCAACAATGATCCAGAGTCTGACCAAGTCTTTGCATCAGGGTCACGACACAACCCATTTTATGGCACAGAGTGAGATTTATTGATAATAGATATAAGTGATCAATTTACCTCATTTACATTGAATAATTGTGATATTTAGATAGGCATTGCCCTGTAAACCTTTAAAGTTCCCTTTGAATGGTGCTATTTCACAGAGTATTACTGCATCTTCCATGTACAGCAGTCTCCTAAGAAGCTGTGAACGACACAGACTCCCTCTTGTGACGTCCAACCTGTATTCATTATTTATGTTTGTAGGAAGTTTTTTTTTTCTAATTTTGCTTTTATGTTTGTGCAGAATTTGTGTGTATATATAGAATTAGGACAAGTGGCAGCCTAATAACCTTCCTGCAGTTCCATGGTTATTTGAAAAGTAAGTTTAGCAGAATTCTTTCTTTTCAATACTTCATCATCTTAATTATGTTTTATACTAAAGATATGAAGTGTACCTGAATTATCCATGATAATCTTAGATCCTGAGCATTCAGGATAGTAGCTTCTGAATTATTTTTTAATATGTCGGTAATGCAATTTGAAACTATAGAATCATGGATGATTAAGGAATTGAGTGGCATACGCCATAATTATCCGTGATTAATCAAGTTTATGACTATCCGAACAAATAAGAAGGTTAATATTTTGGAATGTGATTAATGCATGCAAGATATAAATATCATTATCACTATAAATTTAACAAAATCATGGATTATTGAGGCACTAGCATATTTACATCACACAAGAAACTTTTTAAATCATTCCATGCTCTGCTGTCTTAAAGTATGTTTTTCAAGTTTTAGAAGTATAAAGCTGTTAAAGAGTTGAAACCTATTAGTAAGCTTTATACTTTTTCCACACTGTTGACCTTAATGTGGAAATAATGCTTTCTCATGTATCTTTTTTAAAAAAATATATTTATTTTTAACAAAAAAGATTAAAGGGCTGAGCATTGCATAGTAGGCTTACACAATCACACATCAATGTGTGGCTTGTAAATTCCATTGAGTTGCTGAATCAACTCAAAGCTAGCCTGCCCTGCAATCCATATCTTGAGACAAACATTCCTTTCATAGTACCTAGGCAAACAAATACGGGTGTTCATAATGTCTATGCGAAGAAAAAATAAAATGTTGAATTAAGACCCTAAATATCAGTAATACCAATGTAATAATAATGCCCAGTGGCTATTTGGAAAGAAAGCCAAAACAGATATTAGATTCTCTCTGAGTATTGACATAGTTCATAATTTTGGTAAATTGATCGACAGATCAGAGTACTTGATCATCACCCTTCTATAAGTTACATACCTCCCATTGTAACAACAGGTAAAGGTTCTCCACATATTACCAAAAGCAACAAAGCATAGCAATAATGTAATCCCATTATATCTAAGAGAAAAAAATATGCCACCCCCCAAAAATATATTCTGTACAATAAGGTAGTTTTTATGCAAGAGATCGGGTAATAGTAATGGATAATTTGAATGCAAGTGTTGGTAATATGGCAGTTAAAGTCTGAGAAACTTGAAAATTTCAGCAAAGTGCAGTGCTCAGATTTTCAAGTTCTTCGGATTTGAATGAAAATTTCTGTTTATATATTAATCCTTATGGTAGTTAAGTAATCAATGACCTTGAAAATCTGAGCAAAATGCAATTTTCTAGATTTTTTTAAAATCATGGATTTTATTGGAAATTTCTGCATAGATGCTATCAAGCGTGCTGAATAAGAATCTGTGGTCCAAGCCTAACATTACACCAATTAGTCGAGTAATTCTCCCCTATCCCTGGGGATAGGGGAGAAAGAATACTTCCCACGTATTCCCTGCGTGTCGTAGAAGGCGACTAAAAGGGAAGGGAGCGGGTGGCTGGAAATCCTCCCCTCTCATTTTTTTTTTTTTTTTAATTTTCCAAAAGAAGGAACAGAGAAGGGGGCCAAGTGAGGATAATCCCTCAAAGGCCCAGTCCTCTGTTCTTAACGCTACCTCGCTAATGCGGGAAATGGCGAATAGTATGAAAGAAAGAAAAAGAATATTATCATAATTATTTCAAGTGTTAATAACACGTTTAATATTAGGAAATGCAATCTTTTCATTCAGAATACATAATCAGCATAAAGAGTAACATCTATTTACAGATTTTCATTAAAATTTGAACGTGAAAATCCGAGCAAAATGCCTTGCAGTTTTCGTTATTTTTTTTTCAAATCATCTATTTGCTTGAAATTTCTGTATAGGTGCTATTCATTGTGCTGAATAAGAATCTGTGGTCAAAATATAAAAATTACACTAATTAGTCTAGTAATTAGCCCATGATATCATTATTATTTCAAGTGTTAATAAGATGAATATTAGGAAATGCAATCTTTTCATTCGAAATATGTAATCAGCATAAAGAGTAACATCTATTTACAGATTTTCATTAAAATCTGAAGAACTTGAAAATCTAAGCAAATTTTTTTTCAAGTTGTCGATTTTCTTGAAAATTTCAGTATAGATGCTATTCAATGTGCTAAATAAGAATCTATGGTCAAAATCTAAAAATTAGGCAAATTAGTTGAGTAATTAGATCATAAACATTATTATAATTATTTCAAGTGTTAATAACTCGTTCAGTATTAAGAAATGCAATCTTTTGATTCCAAATACGTAATCAGCTTAAAGAGTAACACCTATTTACAGATTTTCATTAAAATCTGACGAACTTGAAAATCTGAGCAAAATGCAAGGCTATAGCCTTGCAGTTTTCATGATTTTTTTCAAGTCGTCAATTTTCTTGAAAATTTCAGTATAGATGCTATTCAGTGTGCTAAATTAGAATCTGTGGTCCAAATATAAAAATTAGGCAAATTAGCCTTGTAATTAGCCCATGAATATTACCATAATTATTTCAAGTGTTAATAACAGTTTAATATTAGGAAATGCAATCTTTTGATTCCAAATACGTAATCAGCATAAAGAGTAACATCTATTTACAGATTTTCATTAAAATCTGACGAACTGGAAAATCTGAACAAAATGCAAGGCTAGAGCCTTGCAGTTTTCGTGATTTTTTTCAAGTCGTCGATTTTGTTGAAAATTTCAGTATAGATGGTATTTAGTCTGCTAAATAAGAATCTGTGGTCAAAATATAAAAATTAGGCAAATTAGTTGAGTAATTAGCCCATAAATATTATTATAATTATTTCAAGTGTTAATAATTCATTCAATATTAAGAAATGTAATCTTTTGATTCCAAATATGTAATCAGCATAAAAAGTAACATCTGTTTACAGATTTTCATTAAAATCTGAAGAACTTGAAAATCTGAGCAAAATGCAAGGCTATAGCCTTGCAGTTTTCATGATTTTTTTCAAGTCATCGATTTTCTTGAAAATTTCAGTATAGATGCTATTCAGTGTGCTAAATAAGAATCTGTGGTCAAAATATAAAAATTAGGCAAATTAGCTTGTAATTAGCCCATGAATATTACCATAATTATTTCAAGTGTTAATAACACGTTTAATATTAGAAATGCAATCTTTTGATTCCAAATACGTAATCAGCATAAAGAGTAACATCTATTTACAGATTTTCATTAAAATCTGACGAACTTGAAAATCTGAGCAAAATGCAAGGCTATAGCCTTGCAGTTTTCGTGATTTTTTTCAAGTCGTCGATTTTCTTGAAAATTTCAGTATAGATGCTATTCAATGTGCTAAATAAGAATCTATGGTCAAAATCTAAAAATTAGGCAAATTAGTTGAGTAATTAGATCATAAACATTATTATAATTATTTCAAGTGTTAATAACTCGTTCAGTATTAAGAAATGCAATCTTTTGATTCCAAATACGTAATCAGCTTAAAGAGTAACACCTATTTACAGATTTTCATTAAAATCTGACGAACTTGAAAATCTGAGCAAAATGATTTTTTTCAAGTCGTCAATTTTCTTGAAAATTTCAGTATAGATGCTATTTAATGTGCTAAATAAGAATCTATGGTCAAAATCTAAAAATTAGGCAAATTAGTTGAGTAATTAGTCCCATAAATTATTAATAATTATTTCAAGTGTTAATAACTCGTTCGTATTAAGAAATGCAATCTTTTGATTCAAATACGTAATCAGTTAAATAGTAAACACTATTTACAGATTTTCATTAAAATCTGAGAACTTGAAAATCTGAGCAAAATGCAAGGTATAGCCTTGCAGTTTTCATGATTTTTTTCAAGTCTCAATTTTCTTGAAAATTTCAGTATAGATGCTATTCAGTGTGTAAAATAGAATCTTGGTCCAAATATAAAAATTAGGCAAATTAGCCTTGTAATTAGCCCATGAATATTACCATAATTATTTCAAGTGTTAATAACTCGTTAATAATTAGAAATGCAATCTTTTGATTCCAAATACGTAATCAGCATAAAGAGTAACACTATTTACAGATTTTCATTAAAATCTGACGAACTGAAAAATCTGACAAATGCAAGGCAAGCTTGAGTTTTTCTGATTTTTTCAAGTCGTCGATTTTGTTGAAAATTTCAGTATAGATGGTATTTAGTCTGCTAAATAAGAATCTGTGGTCAAAATATAAAAATTAAGCAAATTAGTTGAGTAATTAGCCCATAAATATTATTATAATTATTTCAAGTGTTAATAATTCATTCAATATTAAGAAATGTAATCTTTTGATTCCAAATATGTAATCAGTATAAAAAGTAACATCTGTTTACAGATTTTCATTAAAATCTGAAGAACTTGAAATCTGAGCAAAATGCAAGGCTTGCAGTTTTCATGATTTTTTTCAAGTCATCAATTTTCTTGAAAATTTCAGTATAGATGCTATTCAGTGTGCTAAATAAGAATCTGTGGTCCAAATATAAAAATTAGGCAAATTAGCCTTGTAATTAGCCCATGAATATTACCATAATTATTTCAAGTGTTAATAACACGTTTAAAATTAGGAAATGCAATCTTTTGATTCCAAATACGTAATCAGCATAAAGAGTAACATCTATTTACAGATTTTCATTAAAATCTGACGAACTTGAAAATCTGAGCAAAATGCAGTTTTCGTGATTTTTTTTCAAGTCGTCGATTTTCTTGAAAATTTCAGTATAGATGGCTATTTCAGTTGCTAAATAAGAATCTATGGTCAAAATCTAAAAATTAGGCAAATTAGTTGAGTAATTAGATCATAAACATTAATATAATTATTTCAAGTGTTAATAACTCGTTCAGTATTAAGAAATGCAATCTTTTGATTCCAAATACGTAATCAGCTTAAAGAGTAACACCTATTTACAGATTTTCATTAAAATCTGACGAACTTTAAAATCTGAGCAAAATGGAATAGTTTTCATGATTTTTTTCAAGTCCTCGATTTTCTTGAAAATTTCAGTATAGATGCTATTCAGTGTGCTAAATAAGAATCTGTGGTCCAAATATAAAAATTAGGCAAATTAGCCTTGTAATTAGCCCATGAATATGACCATAATTATTTCAAGTGTTAATAACACGTAGAAAATTAGGAAATGCAATCTTTTAATTCAAAATACATAATCAGCATAAAGAGTAATATCTATTTACAGATTTTCATTAAAATCTGAAGAACGTGAAAATCTGAGGAAAATGCAAGGTTAAAGCCTTGCAGTTTTTGTGATTTTTTCAAATCATCGATTTGCTTGAAAATTTCAGTATTCCCTTTCCATGCACAATACTGCATACCTAATGTCCCCAATTTACACTTTCAACTGACACATTACTCATGTTCTCATTCACTAATAATATCTGGTCTCATGCATCAAAACTGCGAATGGACTTACTTAGCTGGTGCATAAACACGAATAATCACCTTTCTCTTTCCAACCACCTTCATTTTTACATATATTCCCCAACACTAAAAGTGCCTTGGAAGTAAGAACGCTTTGCATGAGTGAGGTTAACCCTAGACAGACACGAATCAAACTTGAAGCCTTCCGTCACCTTGAATGGTCAGAGCTTGCACTAAAAATGCTAGCAGTTCTAATTGTTACATTAGACAAATACAAGACCTTCCCACTTTACACCACAAGTACCAACACTTAAGTAATAAACTAAATGCCCTCAGAGCATTAGGTGGTACTAAGTTAATTATTACTGTTAGCATACAGTTCATCAGCTTTACCCAAAACTACAACAGTACTAGGCCCTTCCCATTCAAGGAACTCCAAAGCTAATGACCCACCACAGAAATATTAAGCTTACTCATATCTCACATTTCAATGGCCTATGTGCGTGGATCCCATATCCCTAACATGTATGTACTAAGCATATGCCCTTCCAACCCAGTCTTAAACATCACTCCAACAGATATATACACCTATCTAAAACCACACTTCCCAGACACATCTGGATTACACTTTCTCATCTGCATGCTGGACACTACCTCACTACAACCTGACAAAACACAATTCAGCATATCCTGAATCCCTTCACACCGAAGATGTAACTTCCATTTTGAAAACACTGAACACTTACTCCTAAATTGTCCAGCACTCGCATCACACCAACATACACAATCACACTTCTCACTTATGGTCCTGCTCAGTGTGCAAGAAGGTAAAGGTATATGTGGGTGTATATAATAACCCATTTGTATGTCGTGGGGAAAGAATTTTAAACTTGTGAGGCCCCAACTCTACAACCATACAAATTTTTTTAAACATCTGTATTCACTTGGCATATATTCTCATTGTTTATTCATCTACTATCAATTTGTATTTTACATCCTAGCTAACAAGCTCCTTCTTAAATTTCACCATCATTCAACTGAAGGGAGTTTAGTCTTGTAAGAGACCTTTTTGCTCCAAAGTAGACCATTATTTCCCTGTTCTGCATGGAATGCAGAAGTAAAGGGTCATGGGGATGCATAACAATTTGTGCAAACTAATATTAAGCCTGACTGAAATGCAATAATTGGTATTTTACAGGAACAAGTAACCTCCTTAACAATGTTGCACAAAAAGACTGTGGAATAGAATAATCATATGACTAAAACATGCATCATATCAGTCACAATGAAAGCAGGGTAGTTGGTCATTCTAATATAATGGCAATAAAAGTATAAATTAATATCACCTAGATAATCTAATCACAAGTTTGTGCACTGGAGGAAAATTACATACTTGACCCCGAAATGAAGTAACATACACCACAGTCCACGTACAACAAAGTAACAGTACCTTTTTGCTCCCGAGTTAAATTCAAGAAGAACTGCAAAACCTACGGGCAGCTGTACAGCATTTTAAAAGAAAAAATGTACATATTGTATATACATGTACAGTAAAGCATAGAAAGGGAAATGTTTTTGTGTAAAACTTTCCCCATTAGATTACAGGGATAACGCATAGAAATGTTAAGGTAATTCATCCACAATTATATTCCAAACGCAGCTTTCACAGATATCTGGAGCCTCTACAAAGTTACATATCTCATTTAACTGGAAAATCAGGTTTACGTTAAAGTCTCAAAGTTTACTTTAGTGTACATTTTGTCTGAAAAAAGATTTTCCACAGAGTAACAAATTTTGACATTCCAGATTCATGGAAGCAGTTGTGTATTCATTACATAACACACAAAAGAAGGTTGATTAAAACATTTCCCTCACTGCTCCAATTCTCGTTAACTTCATTCAATCCCAATGGTGCCAAAAGTTATCTAATGAAGTATTACAACTTTGCCTGTATATCTTAAGTGACCCAGTCCTTTTGATTTTACCCGTAGAGTTTTGACAAGTATGCAATTTTCATGCTTGTTTTTAGGTCAGTACTGTACTTCAGGATTGTCAGTATTAAGCTTTTGTCTTTGTGAAAATAGCTTTTGTCTGATCAAAGTATATATTTTAGAAGACAAGTTTGTAACCTCACAGTAAATGAATAAAGATACTCTGAATTTTAGTTATTTAACTGACACCTATATTTTCAGTTCAGACACATTTACATTTTTCCATTCATTTAAATGTAAATGTCTCACAATCATCTATATTATTACTGTTACCACTTAAGAGAAAAATATGTAAATTTATCAATAAACAATACTTAAAAATTGTTTTTCATTCATCCTTAGCTTCAAGAATTTCCCTCTGTCACCTTTAGGATCCACTCAAGTTGCATTTTCAAAAAATAGCACTGAAAGGGATGGCTTGACTAGTAATCTATACTTTGAGATTTCTTTAAAAATTTGCTGACTTGGATAACAATTCAACAAAGCATAACAAAAACTACATAGGAGAATTACAGTACCACTTAATTCTTTCGTACCTATTTGCTACCTTTACAATGCAGCATCAGAAGCAGACAACTTACCTTGGTGGCATATACAATTTCCAAAAATTTGGACCAAACTACTAGCACATGTGCAACAAGCAAAATGCGTAAGCTTTTACAATAAGTTCAACAGAATAACTACAAAAATTAAGAAATAACTTTAACAATAGTCAAGAAAAAAAACGAAAACTAAAGGTATCCAATGAGAAGATTTGGTTATTATCTATCTATATGTATATACATGTGTATGTGGGTGGGTTGGGCCATTCTTTCCTTTGTTTCCTTGCGCTACCTCGCTAATGCAGGAGACAGCGACAAAGGTAAATAAAAAAAATCTCTGATGCTTATTCCCAGCTGGAACTCCCTCAAGTGGGTGACCATGGCAACAAAGCCTCCATAACCAGTGAACTCGAGTCCCGTTTCTTAGTCTTTAGTACCTCACACTCAACAAGCCACTGGTAGAGGGCAACTCTAGTGCAGTGTTTGCAGAGACTCCTACCTAATACTTCTACCTGTTTCTACCTAATGCAACTGCCTAAATGTTCCTACCTATTACCTCTATCTACTGCTCTTCTCACTTTGCTCACTGTAGGGAAATCTAGTTTCGAAGAATGAGCTGTGTGAGGCGAGTCACAAAGAATGAGCTGCGTGAATTAATTAAGCATTAAGTGTTATGTATGACAAGGCAAGATTATATGTTTGGAAAGAATGCCAGTAGTCCATCTGCGGGTGAGCAGAAAGAAAAGACTGCTACTTGGGTCAGAGGAGTGCAACTTGACAACCACTCAAGTACTGGTTCACTACGAAGCCATCACTAACACTCCCAATACCCAGGCGGGTAGGTATTGGTTATATACTTCCCTGGACATTGGCTGCAACTACAGACAACCGGAAAAGTGGAAGGAAAAGATACACATCCAAACTAAGAAGCTATCTCAAATGATGAATGACTTGGTGATGTAAACCAGATGAATTGGCAAAATGTCCCTGAAAGCAAATCTGTACGAAAGAGAATCTAATTTTGAATCCAAGAAAAAATCTTACTAAGTATCCAGAGTTCAAATAATAGCTTTATTTGACACCAATGGAATATAAATGAGGGTATGCAAATCAATCCCACACCTGACACCAACATCAGAAAGCTCTTGGATAAATCCATGAGCCACCTGCCACCTGAAATTTGCTGGGGTCAGTGAGCCATCCAAGAAAATCTAAGCGACCTCGTACGAGAATAATAAGAGACAGGGCTAAAGGAAAACTTTCATCACAAGTATCACGATAAGCATATCTTTCAAAATTATACTGTCTCTGTATGGCAAACAACAATTTCTGAGACCTTTCCATTTAACAAAACTTTGGTATTTCAGGAATGATGGGAGCTAAAGATGCGATGAACTGATTCACCAACATGGAAGTAATGTTCATCATAAATCTTAGGTAATACCACTAATGTGGCTGACAAATTCAAAATTAATCCAAATAACCAATAAAAGGACACCAACATCCTAGGGCATAACACTCGAGCAATACAATTTAGATATGTGATGCCTTTCAGATGTTATCTGATTCTATTGCTGAGGCAAAGGAACATTTACAGTATTAATCCTTGTAATTGCTCTTGATAGACCGTGTATAGAGACACATTTTAACTTTCAACAGCTTTAACATCTAGCTAAAACCTTAAAACAAAGCAGTCCTCCTACTAGGAATCAACGTTCAATGTAGACAATAAATGATGAAAAAATGGATTTCCCATTCGAAAACAAATAAAGGTAGTGGGAAATTCTGAAATGAAACATAGATACATATTCTTCAGGTTTAAGCCAATCCATTATTAAAGTCTCAATTTAGTCATAATGAATGGTAAATATTTTATATAAAAAAGGATAGGCGATCACAAATAAAACTGATGAATTTCTAAGATACCACAATTACGACAGTATGGCTTAAAATACAAGGAGAGGTAGAGAGATCACAGAAGAGATGAATTTAGTGAAAAAATTGAGTGGGAGGTACTTAGGCGAAGGAGCTAAAAGAATTGCTGTTCAAAATCACATGAACAAATCACTCTGCATGCAGTTTAACTGGACACGTAGTCTTGTGACAAATCAACTTGTGCAATGAAAAAGTAAGATGTGCTCAAATTAGAGTGGAGGCCCACATTTTTCACTTACACTCATAGGAAATAGACAGAAAATCTGTACTGATGTAGTGATAAGCCGGATGGACTGTCCAACTCAAGTAAAAGAAAATGAAGTAATGCAATTGTAGATTTCTAAATCATGACATTTGTTAGGGGTCTAAGAGTAATCAAATAAAATCAAGCCTTAAGTCTTGCTTTTACCTATGATCACTCGGGCAACTTTTACAATATTTGTTGACACACTTTACAATAAATTTTCCCATCCAAGGCCAGACTTCCACATTTGAAGTCAAACTTTGAAGACGTATTTGATGTAGTACTGCTAATGAGAAAAATGCTAAAAATGCATTCAATAAGTTGCCATCTGATACACTAACATGGAACCAAAGTTCTCTACTCACATGAATTTACTTTGGTTACACCAAGAGTGCTGGCTACATAATGATATACTTTACAATATCAAACTACGATATATTTAAGATAACTAAATTCCACTTTTCTTCATAACT
This sequence comes from Panulirus ornatus, assembly GCF_036320965.1. Classification (NCBI taxonomy): domain Eukaryota; kingdom Metazoa; phylum Arthropoda; class Malacostraca; order Decapoda; family Palinuridae; genus Panulirus; species Panulirus ornatus. The sequence goes on from NC_092268.1 coordinate 9,082,923, forward strand.
GTTTCCCTCTTTTCTTTCATCTTGCATCCTTGTTTATACTTAATGAAGCAAATTCATTTCTCTTGAGTTTTGTTCTGTACACTAATGGCAAATGCTGTACTCAATTTCCAGCCAAAGGAACGTGAAGAATTTTTAAGCAACTGTTTTTAAGATGCCTGCTGGACTTTTGACACATGAGGCTGTGAAGCCCACTACTTAAATTCTTAAATTATTCTGTGGTAAAGAATGAAGATACCAGAAAGTTGTGAAGAGTAACGGTATAATTACACAGAACATGTTAATGACACTACAGTATGTTGAGCTTGAATGAACACACTGAGAGAGTATATGAAAACTTGTGGCAGCACTATCAAAAATCAGGAGAAAAAGGAAGATGTAGTTAGAGATGAATAGTCCATGGATGATCTACAGATTCATGTAATGCCAAGAAATACTGTGAACAAATACTTAATGATGAAAAATAAAGACTAACAATGAAATTCGAAGAGGGTATACAGATGCATTTGTCCTAGATTAATCAATAAAGTCCAAAATAAATGCATATAAAACATGAAGATATGAAATATACAGTATGTACTGAACAAAAATGACACAATTACCTGTTTTGTGAGTCAAAACTGAGCTGTTTGTGATTCTTTAAGTTTAAATACGTTTTATCCATATTCGTTGAGTTAGCTTGTTCCTTCACTACCTAATTTGTTTTCTTGTGTCCACCAGTTTCATAATGTTCTTAAAAGTTGATGCTTTTGACCCATTTCTTGTATACAGGCTCTATGAAAAGTATCTGATGCATCTCGGGTGTAAAAAATGGAAGTTTCATAACACGAAGATTATAAATACATAACCTTGCTATGAATGCAAGAAAAGGCAAAATATTAAATATGTTATCTGTACACTTTTTGCTGGGGTATGAATAACATTATATATAATCACATAGTTTAATATTATACAACAAAAAGAAGTCAAAAAGTTAAAACTACGGAATGAATAAACAAAAGTAACATCTGTGCAGTTGAATTTGTTTTAACCTCACAACTAAAAAAATTTTACCAAGAAATTAGATTTGATATGTCTTGTCTTGTTCATAAATCAGGTGTGGATGTTATAAATAATCTTTATATACACTATCTACATTAACTCACCAGTGGTCTTCAACTTGGTTCCTTGCACTAAGAGCTAGAGACGAGGACTTGGGAGACCTAGACCCCAAGACTGGGGCCCATGTAGCTGATCACATGTGATTAGGCCGACAGCAATGATGTCCTTGATCTGGTAAATTTCCCCTGTCGATTTACTGTCCCATTTTCAAATATTCCACTTATAATGGACGAACTCCAAGCAATGTCATCACAATTATGAGTTTCTGAAAAACATCCACCAGTGCCACTCATACCGGCTGATGAATGATGAGCTGAGCTATGTGTATTGGTACTCATCACTAAAGTACTGATGATGATTTAGTTACCCTGTGATCCAGAAACACAACTGGAAATAGTAGACATAACCAGTAAGCCTGAATAAACAATGGTCACCAAGTTGCTGCCAGTAAAACGTGATTAGATATATATCCAGGAACTGTCTACAAATGCTGTGGAGGATTACTGAAAATAAAAGAACTGTGAGGGGATATTGTGGTCCACAATAATCTTTTGAAAATCCTGTGAAATGCAGATATCTGGTCTGGAACAATCCACTATATCAATATTTCATTTCTTTTATCTGCACCATGCAGATTTTTCACGGTCAAAGTAGATATGTTAGTATCTTGCTTCTCGTTCTCTAGTCCAAACAGATTTTGCCTGGATAAATTGTTCACGCTCCTCTCCTGTCTTGGCACTATGTGTATCTTGAAGGGTAAAACCAATGTTTCTGGCATTATGTGCCAATGCAGAGGACAGGTGGTTATCACACTCTTTTACATTGCAAATACTGTCACCTTTTATATCAGGCTGTGAACCCTGTGTAATACCAGAATCTGATTCACTAAGTAATAATGGATCCCCATCAGAAGTTGTGCCGGCTGTATTATTGCTTGAATCATAAGTGCTCTTCATATCAGTAGCTTTAGATTTCTTATCAGCTACTGCAATCAAGTCTTGCTGAGAAATGAATCCTAAACGCTGTCTACAATGACCACTAATTACCCCCTCCTTCTGTCCTCTTTCTGTGTTGGATTTATCAATTAACTGTAGTTCATGCACTAATAATTCTGAGGGCTGCATGGAAGTATATCCACCTTCAACATCAGTACTGTCGACAGTGCCGACATTTTCAGTTATGCAGGTAGATGGCGACCAAGAAGACCAGTATGAACCTAAACCCCATGAAGATCTGCCTACCAATCTTTCACCGGCTGCAGACCCTGTACTTAATCGTGCTGACCTTCTACGGCCATTCTTCTTATTTTTCTTCAAGTGTATAAGGGGTGACTGACAGCTATTTACAGAGACCACAGGAGACTTATCGGAGTAAAGGTTGAGGGCAGCCATTTGGGAAGAAGGTGAAGTAGGGGAATGATGACACACATTAATGTCTGATGTACTTGTTGTAGGGGGGGAAAAAGTCAAAGCACCTTCTTGAATAACTGTGGTATCTAGACAATACGATTTCTGTTCTGCTGTGTTTACAGAATCTTTTACAACATTGTTAAACTCAAAAGAGGATTTCTTCAATTCATCAGGTTTAGGTGAATCTGGGCTCTGTAGCTCAACCATAGTTGAGTACAAAGGTCGTATAATCCCAGAAACCCTCCGCTTCTCTCCTTTATTACCTTTCTCTTGCTTTTTACATCTTTTTGATTTGACATTCATCTCTAACTCACCTGGCTCTTTAGCACCTATCTCACTAGAGTTATCAGGTTTAAAATCTTTCCTTTTTTTCATATCACTCTCAACACCTGACTTACTGGGTCTTTTCTTCCTCATTCTAATCTCACTCTCTGACCCATTCACTTGTTCATTTGAGGGTCTCATTTGTCCTGCATTATTTTCTGCTACCGTTCTGAGTTCATCGACCTGATTATTAATATTTTCATCTTTTTTCTTTCTTTTGTTTACACTCTTCCGTCTAACAGTAACTTGTAATGTCTTCTTTGCTGGTGGCTTTTTTCGTTCTGGGTTTGAAATACCTGAAAATTCTTCCATAACTGTAGGGGACTCACATTTTTCATGTCTTAAAGAATTCTGTAACTCTTCTCCAGGTAATGTAGTTGTGGCAATGGAATTGTCTAATGAGGTAAACTCCTCAGGAGCACATGGTTGCTCACATATCTGATATGTCCCACTTGAATTGTTTCCAGATATTTTCACCACTGGTGGTAAAAGACATCTAGACAATCTCCCAGATCGTCTTCGCGACTTCTTTTTTCGAGAATTCTGGGAAGAAGATTCAATTAGCTCATCAGTAAATGGGAATGATGGAATAAGTTCATCTATCAACATTGGAGATATTACTGTGTCATCCACTGCTGAGTGGATTCCTAAGCTTCCCTTTGATGTATTCATCTTTAGGTCACCCATATTCTGAATAATATCATCAACAGTAACCTCATCCTGAATGTCCGGTCTGATAACATTCCCTACGTAAAACCCTGACTTATTCACACTCAAAGAACTGTTGTTCATGACATTCTGGTTGTTTTCATCTTGGTCTTCATTTGATAGGCAGGATAGAACCGCATCAACATCCTCAAAGGATATGGTTGCTCCATCTGGGATATTCACTCCCTTAAGCTCCATCAAACGAGCTCGTTCCCTGCGTAAAAGGGTCTTCTGCTTAGAAGGATAATAGTGACTGGTGAAAAGACAAAGGCGCTTAATTTTTCTTTTAGTCATCACAGGCAGATTCAGATCACACATATCACTCAAGCTAGTCATTTCATCCTCTTTTCTACTTTTCCCCTTCATGCCTTGACCTCGGCCACATCGAGGTGACTCATAGATAGTTTCCAGTGGGGTTGAGGAAACCTCTTTCATATTCTCTTGACGATACAAACTTTCTATGTTTACTTCTGCCTTCCTCTTACATCCACGATTCTTTGTCCGTTTCCTTTTACATGCTTTTCCATCCTCCTCGATGACATCACAGTCTGCATAACAGTTTATCTTGGAAGGTCGTGTTCGTAACCTGGAAAGTTGAAACAAGTAGATGAGGTGCCCATCTACAATTTCACGACCACAAACAATTACAAAATGTGTAAAAATACCAGTCATAAAGTTACCAAAAAAAGTAGGCATCTGAATGACACCTATCTTATTAAGGAGTAACACATGCAACAGAAAGGACTGCCTCATCACAGGATACAGGTGCATCCCCACTTTATCAAAATAAAAGACACTTGTATCCACAAAATGACCATGAATCTTGAAGGAGAGCACTGTACCCATTCTTCAACTCATGAGAGACAAGTCATAGGAACTGCAAAAGGTAAATAGTTCCACAGTCTGAGGATGGAAAAAGGGAGACAGTGAATCAGCCAATCCTTGAGCTGCTTTCACTCACAATGTCTGCAGGAAATGGTCGTTGCTACAAGAGTTACTGGAGCACATGACAGACAACGAAGCATCTGTTGGCCCATATCTAGATGATCTATTTTGAAAATGGATCTCTCAAGTCCTATTCTAATTACATGAGGTAAGAATAGAACAGTAAGAAGGCTCTTTCCCTACCCTCCAGCAACAACAACTAGCAAAAAACTGAATGGAAGTGAAAAACCAAGCTTTGTTGAAGCCTGCATGAACTTTAACGGAATAGAATGTTAAGAGAATCCAGCTAAAAATTTTTTTTACTGCCCTCTCCCACCCCTCTGCTGCACCACAATATATTCTTAGGATATGAAATGAGTAAAAGGAATTACTATGCATGTCTGCTTCACAAGTCGTGGAAACTATGGCCGTGGCCACACCCTTGAGGGAGTTCGAGGTAGGAACAGGCATCAGAGATATATATAGAATATGCATGACTGTTTTCCCTGTCTGTGTTCATTCATTACATATCTCAACTTTGGAAAAATTTGTCTAATCAGCTTTTGAAGATATCTATGGACTTTGCATTACCAACACATCAATTTGCAGAAACTTTTACTCACATATTGCATCTCTTAGCTTTGAGTTTTATTCCATATGTTCTTGAAACTGAATTCTCTTGTATTTCAAAAAGATCTTCATAATTTACATTGTTGAATTTATTCAAAATTGTGAAAAGTAGTCGACTTTTGAGAGCACAAGCTAAAGAAAATCTGTGAAAAAAATACATGAATGCCCCGAAAGAAAGCTGGAAAGGCCATTCAATGTTTCCCTTTGCGAAACAGGCAACATCTTACCAGTAAGCACCAAAACCTTCAAAAGAATATTAGACAAATGATTCTGTAAAGTACCATATCAGTCAAAGATTGTAGATTATAAAAGGTGCAATGGCTGAGGAAAACAGTATAACAGCACAAGCAGGATGTGCATTGAGTGCTATGCACAAGCCCAACCTCAGGCAAAATCTTTTCAAAGGTATACATAGGAATGTTGATTATTTATTTCTATTTTGCTTTGTCGCTGTCTCCCGCATCAGCGAGGTAGCGCAATGAAACAGATGAAAGAATGGCCCAACCCACTCACATACACATGTATATACATACACGTCCACACACGCAAATATACATACCTATACATCTCAACGTATACATATATATACACACACAGACATGTACATATATACACATGTACATAATTCATACTGTCTGCCTTTATTCATTCCCATCGCCACCTCGCCACACATGAAATTACAACCCCCTCCCCCCTCATGTGCGCAAGGTAGCGCTAGGAAAAGACAACAAAGGCCACATTCGCTCACACTCAGTCTCTAGCTGTCATGTAATAATGCACCAAAACCACAGCTCTCTCAGGCCCCACAGAACTTTCCATGGTTTACCCCAGACGCTTCACATGCCCTGGTTCAATCCATTGACAGCATGTCGATCCCGGTATACCACATCATTCCAATTCACTCTATTCCTTGCATGTCTTTCACCCTCCTCCATGTTCATGCACCGATCACTCAACATCTTTTTCACTCCATCTATCCACCTCCAATTTGGTCTCCCACTTCTCGTTCCCTCCACCTCTGACACATATATCCTCTTGGTCAATCTTTCCTCACTCATTCTCTCCATGTGACCAAACCATTTCAAAACACCCTCTTCTGCTCTCTCAACCACACTCTTTTTATTACTACACATCTCTCTTACCCTATTATTACTTATTCGATCAAACCACCTCACAGGAATGTTGATACACCCCCTTAATTATTCTATATCTGCCATGCAGTTCCTCTGTTAGTCTCTCTTTGTTCGTCCTCTCAACATGCCTAAATCATTTTCCGACATCCTGGTCTGCCCTCTCAATCAAATTATGCTCACCACTTAAACTCATACAATGTCATTTCTCATACAATCAACCTGCCTTACGATACATACTGTCCTCAGGCATTTCATTTCCAGCTAGCCCATCCTCTTCATTCTTTTGCAGTCAAGGCCACTGACACATCTACAGACAGTTGGAATTACAAGACACGTAAGTCTCACTTCCTGATGGTGTTATATTCCTAGAAATCCTACTACTCACCAGTCTGTCATCATATGACATACGGAAACCCATCAAAGAAAGAAATTATGTTCCAATGCATGTTCTCTGTTTACGACTTTTGAATATGGAATATACAAGGAGAAACTTTAAGATCTAAATAGCAAATTCTCCCATAGGACAACATTTAATGAAGACTTACAAGAAAATGTGGTGCAAGGAGACTAAAATTTAGTGGAGTGAGGGTTAGCAGGAGGGATAAGCTGGGATGGGATACTGGGCATGTATACGTCACCCCAGGTAAAGATAAAAATGTCCAATGTTGGCTGCAGCAAATGCCCCTTTTGGTCTCCTGGAAGCATCTGTAAGGGCTCTAAAGAACACCTGGGCACATTCACTGATGGTTTCATCAACATTAAACACTTATCAAGGAGTGTAACTTATATGCTCAATAATTTTCTTTAAATATTCCAGGTAATGTACAATTTTTTTGCTTCAGGATCTGCACTAACAGCCTCCCAGGAGACATTATGGAAACCATGATGCTTTTTGAACCTCTTCAAACTACATCTTACGAACACCAAAGTCTACTTCTGATTTCACTTTTCAGGTCATCAAAACGAATTGGCCTTCCCAATAATCAGTCACAGGTATGTACCTTCTAATTCTTACCTTCGATCCAAACACTTATTAATTTTCATCTTTTTCATCAGGCTGCTCCTTTAACTACACATTCATTTAGCTATTATTGCAAGATAAAGACCTTTACTTTTCTTTATAAAGGTCACAGCTAAGTGAGCATAACCCATGAACTTGGCTTCAGCTATGAGTTCTGGGTCATCACCACCCTCACAGGTACCTCTAGTTTCACAAAAGGAAGAACATCCCCACATCCTGTACCTTTTGGCAGATATGTTGAAATGGTGATGGTGAAATTTACTTTCGAGGCTGGATAAACCATAACAATGCAAGATGAAGGTGACTCCATGATGTAACTCATTCTTGTTAATGAGCTGACACCAGTGGGTCTGATACAAACAGAGGAATTTTGCCTGTAGGTGGGGTGTGAATCAACAATCATTTTGCTTTGACTTCATTAGAAGATGAATGACCAAAAAGCTTGGAAATTTCATATTACAAAAAATATTTCATAAGGTGTATTAAAATCATATACTGGGGTTGACGTAATGTCAACAGACTGAACCAGGGCATTTGAAGCATTGGGGACAAAGCATGGAAACTGCTGTAGGGCCTGGCTGTGGACAGGGAATGGTGGTTTTGGTGCATTACACATGACAGCTAGAGAATGGATATAAGCGGATGTGGCCTTTCTTCATCTGTTCCTGGTGCTACCTCACTAAATGCAGGATATGACGATCAAGTACGGACAGCAGAATTCTTTCCAAACCCATTACAAATTTGAGGGCTTACTTATCATTATGTAAGTGCATAACATAATTCTTAAACATTGTAATGTGAAAAATCACTTAACTGGGGCATTGCACATCTTTAAACATACCTATCTTTGCCCTCAAAGACCTTTCCTTCCACATACCCCTTAATGCAACTGCAACCTTAACTCCTTCCACTCCACGACTCACTTCAGCCTCGTGGTTCCATTCATCGTCACATCTACTCCCAGGTACCAAAATCACTTCATTTCTTCTAGGTCCTCCCCTTTTCCATTAAATATATTCGTGAGTAAATCAGGAAACTGTAAATCAACATATATCATTCAATTCAATAAAATATATACAATGGGAAACAGAAAAAGTAAACAATGTTTCTGGGATGAAAATGTAAAGTGAAACCTTAAAGAGAAAATGAGATTATACAAGACAAAATCAAAAGGGAAACACATCACCCCATGAACCCAAGCTAAAGTGTTATGAATCGGTACGCAAGAATGAGATTATACGAGACAAAATCAAAAGGGAAACACACCCTGTAAACCCAAGCTAAAGTGTTATGAAGCAGTATGTGAGAAATCTATTGCAGGAATAGTTAATAATAGGGCATGCAGAGTAAAACTTTTTAACACCCAGGGGTAACAAACCTACGGCCAGCAGCTGCTGCTGCAGCCATTTTCACATCACCAGGATCAGTGTCCATTCTCATGATACACGCATTCTCTGTATGTCCCGTTACTGTACTGAAAAATAAGAGGGTTATGATATACAAAAACAATGTAAACAAGAAATCACAAAAAATCAACTACATCTAAAAATTCAAGATAAGTGTCATTGTATGGAAATGTATTCCTCTAATATTATATAAAAAGTAAATTCTCGATTAATATGGGTAAAATTGAAAGTTGATGGAGAGAGGTGGGTGATTATTGGTGCATATGCACCTGGGCATGAGAAGAAAGATCATGAGAGGCAAGTGTTTTGGGAGCAGCTGAATGAGTGTGTTAGCGGTTTTGATGCACGAGACCGGGTTATAGTGATGGGTGATTTGAATGCAAAGGTGAGTAATGTGGCAGTTGAGGGAATAATTGGTATGCATGGGGTGTTCAGTGTTGTAAATGGAAATGGTGAAGAGCTTGTAGATTTATGTGCTGAAAAAGGACTGATGATTGGGAATACCTGGTTTAAAAAGCGAGATATACATAAGTATACTTATGTAAGTAGGAGAGATGGCCAGAGAGCGTTATTGGATTACGTGTTAATTGACAGGCGTGCGAAAGAGAGACTTTTGGATGTTAATGTGCTGAGAGGTGCAACTGGAGGGATGTCTGATCATTATCTTGTGGAGGCTAAGGTGAAGATTGGTATGGGTTTTCAGAAAAGAGGAGTGAATGTTGGGGTGAAGAAGGTGGTGAGAGTAAGTGAGCTTGGGAAGGAGACCTGTGTGGGGAAGTACCAGGAGAGACTGTGTACAGAATGGAAAAAGGTGAGAACAATGGAAGTAAGGGGAGTCGGGGAGGAATGGGATGTATTTAGGGAATCAGTGATGGATTGCGCAAAAGATGCTTGTGGCATGAGAAGAGTGGGAGGTGGGCTGTTTAGAAAGGGTAAGTGAGTGGTGGGATGAAGAAGTAAGAGTATTAGTGAAAGAGAAGAGAGAGGCATTTGGACGATTTTTGCAGGGAAAAAATGCAATTGAGTGGGAGAAGTATAAAAGAAAGAGACAGGAGGTCAAGAGAAAGGTGCAAGAGGTGAAAAAAAGGGCAAATGAGAGTTGGGGTGAGAGACTATCAGTAAATTTTAGGGAGAATAAAAAGATGTTCTGGAAGGAGGTAAATAGGGTGCGTAAGACAAGGGAGCAAATGGGAACTTCAGTGAAGGGCGTAAATGGGGAGGTGATAACAAGTAGCGGTGATGTGAGAAGGAGATGGAATGAGTATTTTGAAGGTTTGTTGAATGTGTCTGATGACAGAGTGGCAGATATAGGGTGTTTTGGTCGAGGTGGTGTGCAAAGTGAGAGGGTTGGGGAAAATGATTTGATAAACAGAGAAGAGGTAGTAAAAGCTTTGCGGAAGATGAAAGCCGGCAAGGCAGCAGGTTTGGATGGTATTGCAGTGGAATTTATTAAGAAAGGGGGTGGCTGTATTGTTGACTGGTTGGTAAGGTTATTTAATGTATGTATGACTCATGGTGAGGTGCCTGAGGATTGGCGGAATGCGTGCATAGTGCCATTGTACAAAGGCAAAGGGGATAAGAGTGAGTGCTCAAATTACAGAGGTATAAGTTTGTTGAGTATTCCTGGTAAATTATATGGGAGGGTATTGATTGAGAGGGTGAAGGCATGTACAGAGCATCAGATTGGGGAAGAGCAGTGCGGTTTCAGAAGTGGTAGAGGATGTGTGGATCAGGTGTTTGCTTTGAAGAATGTATGTGAGAAATACTTAGAAAAGCAAATGGATTTGTATGTAGCATTTATGGATCTGGAGAAGGCATATGATAGAGTTGATAGAGATGCTCTGTGGAAGGTATTAAGAATATATGGTGTGGGAGGCAAGTTGTTAGAAGCAGTGAAAAGTTTTTATCGAGGATGTAAGGCATGTGTACGTGTAGGAAGAGAGGAAAGTGATTGGTTCTCAGTGAATGTAGGTTTGCGGCAGGGGTGTGTGATGTCTCCATGGTTGTTTAATTTGTTTATGGATGGGGTTGTAAAGGAGGTAAATGCAAGAGTCCTGGAAAGAGGGGCAAGTATGAAGTCTGTTGGGGATGAGAGAGCTTTGGGAAGTGAGTCAATTGTTGTTTCGCTGATGATACAGCGCTGGTGGCTGATTCATGTGAGAAACTGCAGAAGCTGGTGACTGAGTTTGGTAAAGTGTGTGGAAGAAGAAAGTTGAGAGTAAATGTGAATAAGAGCAAGGTTATTAGGTACAGTAGGGTGAGGGTCAAGTCAATTGGGAGGTGAGTTTGAATGGAGAAAAACTGGAGGAAGTGAAGTGTTTTAGATATCTGGGAGTGGATCTGTCAGCGGATGGAACCATGGAAGCGGAAGTGGATCATAGGGTGGGGGAGGGGGCGAAAATTTTGGGAGCCTTGAAAAATGTGTGGAAGTCGAGAACATTATCTCGGAAAGCAAAAATGGGTATGTTTGAGGGAATAGTGGTTCCAACAATGCTGTATGGTTGCGAGGCGTGGGCTATGGATAGAGTTGTGCGCAGGAGGATGGATGTGCTGGAAATGAGATGTTTGAGGACAATGTGTGGTGTGAGGTGGTTTGATCGAGTAAGTAACGTAAGGGTGAGAGAGATGTGTGGAAATAAAAAGAGCGTGGTCGAGAGAGCAGAAGAGGGTGTTTTGAAATGGTTTGGGCACATGGAGAGAATGAGTGAGGAGAGATTGACCAAGAGGATATATGTGTCGGAGGTGGAGGGAACGAGGAGAAGAGGGAGACCAAATTGGAGGTGGAAAGATGGAGTGAAAAAGATTTTGTGTGATCGGGGCCTGAACATGCAGGAGGGTGAAAGGAGGGCAAGAAATAGAGTGAATTGGAGTCATGTGGTATACAGGGGTTGACGTGCTGTCAGTGGATTGAAGCAAGGCATGTGAAGCGTCTGGGGTAAACCATGGAAAGCTGTGTAGGTATGTATATTTGCGTGTCTGGACGTGTGTATGTACATGTGTATGGGGGGGGGGTTGGGCCATTTCTTTCGTCTGTTTCCTTGCGCTACCTCGCAAACGCGGGAGACAGCGACAAAGTATAAAAAAAAAAAAAAAAAAAAAAAAAAAAAAAAATTATATAAAAAAATTTTTCTCATAGCTGTCCACCATTTCCAGCCTGAGCAAGGTTGTGCTTAGAACAGATGACAAAGTCTTAGAAAAACAATGGAAAAAACCCTCAACTAACTCTTTTTCTATTCCTTCTTTTGGAAAATAATATTACAGCAGGAGAGGATTTCTGTACCACGTTCCTGTTCCTCTTTGTCACCTTCTACAACATGCAGAAGATTAGTGGTTACTATTAATGGACCCCTAAATTCAAATGCACTTCGGAAACACTATACACATTCAAGGAAATTATATAAGGAAACATAAGAGCAATAATAAAAAGTTGCAGGAACATCAGCCAATCGTTCCAATTCACTCTATTCCTTGCATGCCCTTCACCCTGTTCAAGCCCCGATCACTCAAAATTTTTTCACTCCATCCTTCCACCTCCAAGTTGGTCTCCCACTTCACTTTGTTCCCTCCACCTCTGACACACATATCCTCTTTGTCAATCTTTCCTCACTCATTCTCTCCATGTGACCAAACTATTTCAATACACCCTCCTCTGCTCTCTCAACCACACTCTTTCTATTACCACACATCTCTCCCACCCTTTCACTACTTACTTGATCAAACCACCTCACACCACATATTGTCCTCAAACATCTCATTTCCAGCACCTCCGCCCTCTTTGGCACACCCCTATCTATAGCCCATGCCTCACAACCATATAACATTGTTGGAATCATTATTCCTTCAAACATAACCATTTTTGCTCTCTGAGATAATGTTCTCACCTTCCACACATTCTTCAACGCTACCAGAACCTTTGCCCCCTTCCCTACCCTGTGACTCACTTCCACTTCCATGGTTATATTCACTGCCAAATCCACTCCCAGATACCTAAAACACTTCACTTCTTCCAGTTTTTCTCCATTCAAACTTACCTCCCAATGGACTTGTCCCTCAACCCTACTGAACCTAATAACCTTGCTCTTATTCACATTTACTCTCAGCTTTCTTCTTTCACACACTTTACCAAACTCAGTCACCAGCTTCTGCAGTTTCTCACCTGAAACCGCCACCAACGCTGTATCATCAGCAAACAACAACTGACTCACTTCCCAAGCCCTCTCATCTACAACAGACTGCATACTTGCCCCTCTCTCTAAAACTCTTGCATTCACCTCGCTAACAAACCCATCCATATACAAATTAAACAACCATGGAGACATCGAGCATTCTTGCCGCAAACTGACATTCACTGAAATTCAATCACTTTCCTCTCTTCCTACTTGTACACATGCCTTACATCCTCGATAAAAACTTTCACTGCTTCCAGCAACTTACTTCCCACACCATACTCTTAATACCTTCCAAAGAGCATCTCTGTTAACTCTATCATATGCCTTCTCCAGATCCAGAAATGTTACGTACAAATCCATCTGTTTTTCTAAGTATTTCTCACACATTCTACAAAGCAAACACCTGATCCACACATCCTCTATCACTTCTGAAACCGTACTACTCTTCCCCAATCTGATGCTCTGTACATGCTTTCACCTTCTCAATCAATACCCTCCCATATAATTTCCTAGGAATACTCAACAAACTTATACCTCTGTAATTTGAACACTCACCTTTATCCCCTTTGCCTTTCTACAATGGCACTATGCATGCATTCCATCAATCCTCAGGCACTTCACCATGAACCATACATACAGTGAATATCCTTAACAACCAGTCAACAACACAGTCACCCCCTTTTTTTAATAAATTCCACAGCAATACCATCAAAACCCGCCGCCTTGCCAGCTTTCATCTTCCGCAAAGCTTTCACTACAGGCACTAAAAACAAAGTGACAGCTGCAAACAATGGTACAGTTTAAAAAAGTTTGGTTTCCAGAAAAAAAAGTATCATGATATTCGCCAGAATCAAAACAGGACTTATTCAAATGCATAAAAGTATAATTTTTACCTATCATATTACAAATCAAAATTTTTTTTTAGAAATTCATGCAATGGTGTTACATAATATACTAAATGCCTACATCTTAATATTGCAATTAAATCTCCTGGCCTCAAAGCACAAGTCTGGCACTATGTATAATCGTAATTCTCTAAGAGAGTCACTTTGCAAGCGAGTCATTAAGAGAGAAAAAGTACTGTATACTGTGTTGTTAAATGAACCTTGCTTGGGACACTTTTGGAAGCAAACAAATTTGCATCTTTTAAAAGTACACAAACTTGCATCTCTTATGAATAGACAAACTTGCATCTCTTGCAAATAAACAAACTTGCATCTTTATAAATACTGAAGTGTCTAAAGATGGCAGGGTATCTTCAAAGTTCACCCTAACTATTCTCCTAATTCAAGCACCGTATAAAAGCTATTACCTTCGATGCTCTTCTCCATTTCTTTTTTTAATATCTATATTTGAGTAAACATATTGATACTTTACCTCTTTTGATGCAGCTCCTGACTCTATCCAAGTTTTGCTGTCAGCTTTGACATCTAATTCTTTAAACTCGGTGTCTTTAAGATTTCACCAACGTTGTTTCCATGGTGACTGAAAGTTGCCAGATGCCACAATGCATTCAGCAACCTGAAAGATAATAAAGGTCTTAGAGGCTTGATCACTCTCAACATTTCAGAAAGGGCGGTGCATCTCAGATATAAAGGCAAGTGTGAAATACTTGATGAAATCAAATGAACCAAGAAAAACCTCAAAAAACTTACGTTAAGACCAAAGATTTCTTTTCCTTTCAGACTTGTATACCAATTTCCATGTATGCAAGCTAGCACAGGGAAAAGACAAAGAAAAGCCCTCAATCATTCGCATCCATTCTCTAGCTGTCATGTGTAACGCATCCAAAGACTTCATTTACGTGTATACCCGTATCATGTTTTATCTTAACCCCCAAAGACTTTCCCGGATAGAATGCCGTGTTTCTGAAATGACAACGAATTATATGTCACAAAAGAACATAAGTGGCCATTTCCCTTGGGGGGTGTCCTCCCGGGGGGGTCCCCCCAGTGTGGAAATAAATTACCTTCAACTGACCCTCAGTTAGGTCGGGGGTAAGGGGGGGAGGGTGTCTGTTCTGCAGAGACCCCCCCTCCTAAGCCCAACTCAGGATATAACAGAAGAATAAATTAATTATATCTGTCGTCTTTGTACTTAATTGGTCCATAATGACATATATATACGTCCGGTGGCCCTCCACCACACTGGGCCTGGGTGACGTGGGCCTGACCTTCAGCAACCTTCGCCATTACCCTGATTTGCATATATTCTACCACTTAATTACCTGCTTAAAACGTGCCAAGGTGTGTTAACCATACCCCTACAGGCTGTATTTATACAAGAAAACAACTGCATAAATAATACAGTAGTCAGCAAGGAAGGTCGAACATTCAACGGCTCACTTCTAAGCTGTGGCTCTCTCTCTTATGTCTTGTCCCTATAATACAATACTACAAGCCTTCATATACAACCCTGGTGCTGTAGGAATACAATAAATAAATCAGAGAGGTGGTAAAATACTCACTGTACACAGAGCGGTGAAGCTGACCAAATTTAAATCCCATGTTTACATCGACAGCAGAGCCACCTGGCGGCCGCCGCACCAACTATCTCGGGAAAGTTGACCATAAAAATTTATATATAAATATTTACGTTTATATCTTCTTATTATATATATATATATATATATATATATATATATATATATATTACTATGGTTTTTTTAAGTCGGTCCGTCTGTTCTTAATTACCTACATTTGTTTCTTCATATTATTCTGGTGGTTTAATATCCTAAGCTGCCTCGCCATTTCCATCACACTTCCATTTAATGTTTAAATCACTGTCTTTATCAATGCCCCATTTTTTTTTTCTTCTGAAGGCAAATAAATGCCATAAACATTCTCTCTCTCTCTCTCTCTCTCTCTCTCTCTCTCTCTCTCTCTAGATGTCCCCCCCCCCCCAAGCCGGTGCCTTAACTACCTTAAGCCACATACCTCATTCATCAACCAGTAATAAAGGAAAGAGAGAAATAATAGCCGAGCTGGGTACGAAATAGGATTCGAACCCACGAGGGTTCGTGTGACTCACAGTCACGATGCTAGGCTATTATCATCTTTATTATCACCTCTTTGCTTCTTCTCATAAGCTATGCTAGGCTATTATCATCTTTATTATCACCTATTTACTTGTTCTCATAAGCTATGCTAGGCTATTATCATCATTTTTATCCCCTATTTATTTGATCTCATAAGCTATGTTAGGCTATTATCATCTTTATCACGTATTTACTTCTCATAAGCTATGCTAGGCTATTATCACCTTTATTATCACTTATTTACTTGTTCTCATAAGCTATGCTAGGCTATTATCACCTTTAATATCACTTATTTACTTCTCATAAGCTATGCTAAGCTATTATCATCTTTATCATCTATTTACTTGTTCTCCTAAATTATGCTAGGCTATTATATACTATGATAACTAAGTTTTCAACATTTGTAGTTACTACGGATTACAGTAACTTAGATGAAACATTAAAAAAAAAAATACCCATCTATCAGCCATTTGCGACAATAAAAACGATATATCTATTATAGTTGAGTTAGCGCTATAAGAACACAGTTTTCTCTGGGAAGGTTTCCATTTTCTTTAATGACGTCACGGCGTGAACCAAGTTGGAGGACAATACCCAGACACTACTGGCGTCTCCTGGAAAATCTTGTGTTTTCGGATGGTAATTAAGTGCTTAGAGGTAAGAAAAAATGACGTTGTAATGAGTATGAGTTGTTATTGAGTATAATTAGTGTTATTTAATAGGTTACGGTTATAATAGAGCGTAGGGCAGAGGGTAAAGTGGATGGGGTTTGGGGGATGGTAGTGATCGGGAGGCAAATGGTGGATTGTTGTGGCTTCGGCGTCGGGAGAAAATGGTTCTATTTATGTATTTTACATTTTATTGTTGTGAAAATAGATAAGGGTTGTGGCGTTTGGTGTATTTGTGTTTTGTTTTTAGAAGGCAATGGGTCAGGAGTGAGTTGTGTGCGTTATGGGGGTTACGTTTTCCCAGATCTTCAACGAGTAATGAACACTTTAAGTCGAGTTATATATTTAATGGTGGAATTTCCATCATGTGCATGTTGCAGGTGATGTAATAATTGGTTTTTAAATGTATTGTTCTTTTAATAGCCAGTTTGTGGCATGTGAGATGGTAATATGTAGGCCAGAAGCTGTATGTAGGAAATGTACATATTTCTTGTGGGGAAGGTGTTTGGGGTTACGTTTTCCTTGATCTTCAACGAGTAATGAGCACTTTGAGTCGAGTTATATATTTAAAGGTGGAATTTCCATCATGGGAAATATTTATAATGGAATAATTGTTTTTTAATTGTTTTTTTTTTATTTTGATTGAGTTTGTGGTATGTAATAGGGTAATATGTAGGTCAGAGGCTGTATGTAGGAAATGTACATATTTGTAGTGAGGAAGGTGATAGGATCTAGTTGTATAAATGTTGAAATACAGTAGGATAAAAGTTGTTCATTGGTTGCTCTGTTGCTTAACATTTCTCTAATTTATATAGTACTCAAAAAGTTAATTGTGTTGAGTGTTAGGGAGGTAGGGTGATGTATTGCGGTTAATTGGTTTCGAAGTTAATGTGAAAAATGTATAATAGCTTTTTGTTAGTTATATTGTAGGTGTATTACATAAGTTGATGTAAAAAATGTATAATAGCTTATTAGTTGTATAGTAGGTGTATTACATTGGTAATATTATGTTGAATTAGTGAATGATGTCAAAAATGTATTAAGTACTGGAAGTGGGTCTTTTTAAGATGATAATGTTGCGCATAAGATTTATTATCAGTAATTAATTTAGATGTATAGAGGAAGTGATTTTCAGTGGTATTGTGGTGTGTTTTTGAGAGTATTAACAGATGGAGAAAGTATATGAAAGTGTTAATTGTTGTGAAAGATCCGAGTGATGGGTGATATTAGTGAGGGCTGTGTAAAATATCGGTCAAGATTTGGTTTATGATGTAAAATTAGGTAAAATATTTGTATTGAATGAAGATGAGCTTTTGAAATTTGACCTAAGTTAACGTTTGTGGTGACAATTGCCAAAATTGACATGTTTAATAAGATTTATTATCAGTAATTAATTTAGATGTGTAGAGGAAGTGATTTTCAGTGGTATTGTGGTGTGTTTTTGAGAGTATTAACAGATGGAGAAAGTATATGGAAGTGTTAATTGTTGTGAAAGATCCGAGTGATGGATGATATTAGTGAGGGCTGTGTAAAATATGGGTCAAGATTTGGTTTGTGATGTAAAATTAGGTAAAATATTTGTATTGAATGAAGATGAGCTTTTGAAATTTGACCTAAGTTAACGTTTGTGGTGACAAGTGCCAAAATTGACATGTTTAATGAATGTTTATATATATTATATTATTATTATTTTGCTTTGTCGCTGTCTCTTGCATTAGCGAGGTAGCGCAAAGAAACAGACGAAAGAATGGCCCAACCCACCCACATACATATGTATATACATACACGTCCACACACGCAAATATACATACCTCTACATCCCAACGTATACATGTATATACACACACAGACATATACATATATACACGTGTACATACTTCATACTGTCTGCCTTTATTCATTTCCATCGCCACCTCACCACACATGTAATAACAACCCCCTCCCCCCTCGTGTGTGAAGTAGTGCTAGGAAAGACAACAAAGGCCCCATTGGTTCACACTCAGTCTCTAGCTGTCATGTAATAATGCACTGAAACCACAGCTCCCTTTCCACATACAGGCCCCACAGAACTTTCCATGGTTTACCCCAGACACTTCACATGCCCTGGTTCAATCCACTGACAGCACATCAGCCCCGGTATACCACATCGTTCCAATTCACTTTATTCCTTGCACGCCTTTCACCCTCCTGCATGCTCAGGCCCCAATCACTCAAAAATCTTTTTTACTCCATCTTTCCACCTCCAATTTGGTCTCCCACTTCTCCTCGTTCCCTCCACCTCTGACACATTATCCTCTTGGTCAATCTTTCCTCACTCATTCTCTCCATGTGACCAAACCATTTCAAAACACCCTCTTCTGCTCTCTCAACCACACTTTTTATTTCCACACATCTCTCTTACCCTTACATTAGTTACTCGATCAAACCAACTCACACCACACATTGTCCTCAAACATCTCATTTCCAGCACACCCACCCTCCTGCGCACAACTCTATCCATAGCCCACGCCTCGCAACCATACAACATTGTTGGAACCACTATTCCTTCAAACATACCCATTTTTGCTTTCCGAGATAATGTTCTCGACTTCCACACATTCTTCAAGGCTCCCAGGATTTTCACCCCCTCCCCCACCCTATGATTCACTTCCGCTTCCATGGTTCCATCTGCTGCCAGATCCACTCCCAGATATCTAAAACACTTTACTTCCTCCAATTTTTCTCCATTCAAACTTACCTCCCAATTGACTTGACCCTCAACCCTACTGTACCTAATAACCTTGCTCTTATTCACATTTACTTTTAACTTTCTTCTTTCACACACTTTACCAAACTCAGTCACCAGCTTCTGCAGTTTCTCACATGAATCAGCAACCAGGGCTATATCATCAGCGAACAACAACTGACTCATTTCCCAAGCTCTCTCATCCACAACAGACTTCATACTTGCCCCTCTTTCCAAAACTCTTGCATTCACCTCCCTAAAAACCCCATCCATAACCAAATTAAACAACCATGGAGACATCACACACCCCTGCCGCAAACCTACATTCACTGAGAACCAATCACTTTCCTCTCTTCCTACACGTACACATGCCTTACATCCTCGATAAAAACTTTTCACTGCTTCTAACAACTTGCCTCCCACACCATATATTCTTAATACCTTCCACAGAGAATCTCTATCAACTCTTATCATATGCCTTCTCCAGATCCATAAATGCTACATACAAATCCATTTGCTTTTCTATTTCTCACATACATTCTTCAAAGCAAACACCTGATCCACACATCCTCTACCACTTCTGAAACCACACTGCTATTCCCCAATCTGATGCTCTGTACATGCCTTCACCCTCTCAATCAATACCCTCCCATATAATTTACCAGGAATACTCAACAAACTTATGCCTCTGTAATTTGAGCACTCACTCTTATCCCCTTTGCCTTTGTACAATGGCACTATGCACGCATTCCGCCAATCCTCAGGCACCTCACCATGAGTCATACATACATTAAATAACCTTACCAACCAGTCAACAATACAGTCACCCCCTTTTTTAATAAATTCCACTGCAATACCATCCAAACCTGCTGCCTTGCTGGCTTTCATCTTCTGCAAGGCTTTTACTACCTCTTCTCTGTTTACCAAATCATTTTCCCTAACCCTCTCTCTTTGCACACCACCTTGACCAAAACACCCTATATCTGCCACTCTATCATCAGACACATTCAACAAACCTTCAAAATACTCACTCCATCTCCTTCTCACATCACCACCACTTGTTATCACCTCCCCATTTGCGCCCTTCACTGAAGTTCCCATTTGCTTCCTTGTCTTACGCACTTTATTTACCTCCTTCCAGAACATCTTTTTATTCTCCCTAAAATTTAATGATACTCTCTCACCCCAACTCTCATTTGCCGTCTTTTTCACCTCTTGCACCTTTCTCTTGACCTCCTGTCTCTTTCTTTTATAGATCTCCCACTCAATTGCATTTTTTCCCTGCAAAAATCGTCCAAATGCCTCTCTCTTCTCTTTCACTAATAATCTTACTTCTTCATCCCACCACTCACAACCCTTTCTAATCAACCCACCTCCCACTCTTCTCATGCCACAAGCATCTTTTGCACAATCCATCACTGATTCCCTAAATACATCCCATTCCTCCCCCACTCCCCTTACTTCCATTGTTCTCACCTTTTTCCATTCTGTACTCAGTCTCTCCTGGTACTTCCTCACACAAGTCTCCTTCCCAAGCTCACTTACTCTCACCACCCTCTTCACCCCAACATTCACTCTTCTCTTCTGAAAACCCATACAAATCTTCACCTTAGCCTCCACAAGATAATGATCAGACATCCCTCCAGTTGGAAAGGTAAAGGAATATAATCAATAGTATCTGGTTGCTTTTGGTTAAGCATTTCACTTTGCAGGTGAATGGCCACTCGCTAGACAGCATAACCCGGGAGTTCCTACTAGATGGTGTAGATCAGAATGTATAGGAAAGTTGGCGTGCAAACTACATGGAAGTGGATGTCTTCACCACCCGTGGAAGTCCCATAGCAGGAACGATCTCTGGAGTGCTAACTAGTGGTAGGTTTTCTGCTACATAATGGTCTTGTTTTGATCTAGTTGGGCATAGGAACGGGATAAGGAACCTCCTAATTTTTCTGGAGGAATGTTCCACTATTTCCTAATATTTTCTAACCATAAAAGTGTGCTGCGAGGTGCAACTGGAGGGATGTCTGATCATTATCTTGTGGAGGCTAAGGTGAAGATTTGTATGGGTTTTCAGAAAAGAAGAGTGAATGTTGGGGTGAAGAGGGTGGTGAGAGTAAGTGAGCTTGGGAAGGAGACGTGTGTGAGGAAGTACCAGGAGAGACTGAGTTCAGAATGGAAAAAGGTGAGAACAATGGAAGTAAGGGGAGTGGGGGAGGAATGGGATGTATTTAGGGAATCTGTGATGGATTGCGCAAAAGATGCTTGTGGCATGAGAAGCGTGGGAGGTGGGTTGATTAGAAAGGGTAGTGAGTGGTAGGATGAAGAAGTAAGATTATTGGTGAAAGAGAAGAGAGAGGCATTTGGACGATTTTTGCAGGGAAAAATTGCAATTGAGTGGGAGATGTATAAAAGAAAGAGGCAGGAGGT